>NC_091064.1:91942776-92122626 GCF_000393655.2 Nicotiana sylvestris | reverse complement strand
CAAAATTACCAGAACCCTTTAGCTCAAAAATAATAAAAAGTTGGAACGAAGCAGGACTAGCAGATACATTAGGAGTAAGGATAAAATTTCTACAAAACTGGTTTATAGAATTATGTGAAAAATATAAAGAAAACATGAAAATGGAAAAAATATTAGTAAAAAATTTGGCATGTTGCAAAAGTAGAATAGCACCCCAATTTGGCTGCACAGATAAATATTACAAAAAAGAAGGAAAGAAAAAGAAATTTAAATCAAAATATTCAAAGTATAAATATAGGAAACCAAGAAGAAGATATTATGTAAAAAATTATAAACATAAAAAACCATATAGGAAAAAGAAAAAACTAACAGAATGTACTTGCTATAATTGTGGAAAGCTAGGACACTTAGCCAAAGATTGTAAATTACCAAAAAACCCAAAGAAGAAACAAATTACCGAAATATTGATAGATAATGATAAATATACACAAGTAGAATATGTAGATTATGAATTAAGCAGTGAAGACAGCATATATGAGATATCAGAAAACGAGTTCTCTGAAAATGAAATAAACAAGGATATAGAAGAGTCAGATGAAGAAAATTATGACTGAAAAAGATATACAAATTATACAACAAGAAGAACACCAAGATGAACAATCTTCAGAACAAAAAATAATATTTGACGCTAATATATTTGAACAAATAAAAGGAAAAGAATTGGATCTAAGTATAGACAAAATATTAGAAGTACCAACAATAAAGAATTGGTTTAAAAGACAAAAAGAAGAATACTATGTAGTAAGCCAAAGAGAACATATAATAGATTGTAAATACATCAAAGGTAAAGCACAAATACCAATTTTAAATAAAAGACTACTAAATAAAGAAATACAAGATATAAAAGCAAAAAATCCAATAAAATATGTACACTTAGGAGGAACGGAGATCCTAATAAAAGCATGTTTTAGGGAAGGAATAGATACCCCTATAGAAATATACTTGGCAGATGATAGGATTGTACAACCTATAGAAAAGAGTATAATAAGTGCTGTAAGAGGTAACTTAATATACCAAAAATTTAAATTTATAGTAAGTGCTAACTATTCAGTAGCAGTAGATGATAAAAATATAGATAAATCATTAGTATTATACTGGAAAATGTCTGGAATAGAATTAGCACCAGGAAGTAAAATATTCACAGCAAGATGTAAAAATCTATATGTCTTAACAACAAAACATAAGATAACAGCTAAAAATAAAATAAATAAAATAAAAATAGAAAATCCATTCGAAAGAATAGTATCAGTTATAGACAACAATGATTACAGTTATACAGAAATAGACATGGATGAAGATTTAGAAATAGTAAAAGAAAGATTAAGCACATCAAAACGAATAAATAATGAAATGCCAGAAACATCATCAAGAAGTACATCAAGAAGTACATCAAAAAGAATAAATTATACCACTCCACAAAAATTAATAGAACAAAAAATAGAAGAAATAAACCCACATCATTATTATATAACAGGAATAATGGACCAAAGAAAATATTTAATACTAATAAATACAGGGCAGGAAGAGAATTATGTTATAAGAGAACTAATACCAGAACAAGAGATAGTAACAATAGAACAACAAAATTCAGAACTACCAAAAGCGTTAAGAAAAAACGAAGAAACAACTGAAAAAGAATTAATTATTGGAGGAATACCAATATTAATAAATTTTAAAATATATCAAGGAGATAAAAATATTACACTAGGGATAAAATGGTTAGAAAAAGTCAAACCATATAAATTAGAAGATAGGCAATTAACAATAAGTTATGAAAATAAGAAAATAATAATAAAAAGAACTTTGATATAATGCCAAAGATATACATACTTTCCAAAATAATAGTAGAAGGATATTATAATAGATATTATACACCTATGGTGGATACAGGAGCAGAAGCTAATATGTGTAGACATAATTGTTTACCAGAAAGTAAATGGGAAAAGCTAAAAACCCCCATAGTAGTAACAGGATTTAATAATGAAGGAAGTATGATAACATATAAAGCAAGAAATATAAAAATACAAATATGGGATAAAATATTAACCATAGAAGAAATATATAGTTACGAATTCACAAATAAAGATATATTATTAGGAATGCCATTTTTAGATAAATTATACCCACATATTATAACAAAAACACATTGGTGGTTTACTACCCCGTGTAAACAAAAATTAGGAGCAAAAAGAGTAAATAATAAAGTAAGAAAAACAACACCCTGGATTAAAGGAAGTGAAAAGATTACCCAAAAATTAGAAAATGTAATACAAAGTAACCATAATATAGAGATAATCATTTTCTCAATAAATAAGATAAAACCACTACAAGATAAACTAGAATTACTATATAATGATAATCCACTCCAAGGATGGGAAAAACATCAAACAAAAATAAAGATTGAACTAATAGATGAAAATAGCATAATAACACAAAAACCTTTAAAATACAATTTTAATGATTTAACAGAATTTAAAATGCATATAAAAGAATTATTAGATAATAACTACATACAAGAAAGTAATAGTAAACATACTAGCCCAGCATTTATAGTAAATAAGCATAGTGAACAAAAAAGAGGAAAAAGCCGTATGGTTATAGATTATAGAAACTTAAATGCAAAAACAAAAACATATAATTATCCGATACCAAATAAAATACTAAAAATTAGACAAATACAAGGATATAACTATTTTAGTAAATTTGACTGTAAATCAGGATTTTACCATTTAAAACTAGAAGATGAATCTAAAAAGTTAACAGCATTCACAGTACCACAAGGATTTTACGAATGGAACGTATTACCTTTTGGATATAAAAATGCACCAGGTAGGTATCAACATTTTATGGATAATTACTTCAACCAATTAGAAAATTGTATAATA
Source organism: Nicotiana sylvestris (assembly GCF_000393655.2). NCBI lineage: Eukaryota > Viridiplantae > Streptophyta > Magnoliopsida > Solanales > Solanaceae > Nicotiana > Nicotiana sylvestris. Next base: position 92,119,702 of record NC_091064.1, on the reverse strand, counting down.
TATATAGATGATATATTGCTATATTCTAGAACAGAGAACGAACATATAAAACTACTAGAAAAATTCATACACATTGTAGAAATATCAGGAATAAGTTTAAGTAAAAAGAAAGCAGAAGTAATGAAAAATCAAATAGAATTTTTAGGTATACAAATAGATAAAAACGGAATAAAAATGCAAACCCATGTAGTACAAAAAATAATTAACTTGAATGAAACACTTGATACAAAAAAGAAGTTACAATCATTTTTAGGATTGGTTAACCAAGTAAGAGAATATATTCCTAAATTAGCAGAAAACTTAAAACCATTACAGAAAAAATTAAAAAAGGACATAGAATATCATTTTGACGAAAAAGATAAAATACATATACAGAAGATAAAAAATATGTGTAAAAAATTACCAAAACTATATTTTCCAGATGAAAAGAAACAATTTACATATATTGTAGAAACTGATTCTAGTGATCACAGCTACGGAGGAGTTCTAAAATATAAATATGATAATGAAAAAATTGAACACCATTGTAGATATTATTCCGGATCATACACGGAACCACAATTAAAATGGGAAATAAATAGGAAAGAACTATTTGGATTATATAAATGTTTGTTAGCATTTGAGCCATATATTGTTTATAACAAATTTATAGTAAGAACAGATAATACACAAGTAAAATGGTGGATAACTCGGAAAGTACAGGATTCAGTAACTACAAAGGAAATAAGGAGACTTGTATTAAATATACAAAATTTTACATTTACAATTGAAGTAATACGGACTGACAAGAATGTTATTGCAGACTACCTATCAAGACAAAGGTACCCAAACAGATGAAAGCCAAGAATCAAAAGACATATTTACAATCCTTACTACTCTATCCTTACAGATGGAGAGTATGGGAAAAAGATTACAACAGCTAGAAAGTCAGCAGCATGACTATAAAAATGCGGAGCTAAGTCAATCGGAAGACTCTAAACTTCCAGAGGTAGAAGGAGACGTTGGGAAACTCCAAAAAACCCATAACACAGTTGCTTTATATACAGCTGCAGGTACAAGCAAACAAGTTAGCAAAAAGCCACATATCAATGTAAACCTAAATACCGTATTTGATAAGCCATTTACATCAAAAAAGCCAAGAGAAGCAATAGTTATAGCCCCACAAACTTCAACCTATGCTAATAGCCTACACCACAACAAAAAGGTATATAACCATATTACTCAAACATATATTGAGAATATATATAAAATCCAGACATTTCTGAACCTAAACCCTAGATCAACAACTACTACAGATCCAACACAAGATTATGTAACCCAAAAACTACAGGGATATAATAGGCTTATAGCCCAGCCAAAAACAAAAGCAAACCTAGTAAAAACATGTTACAACTACGGACTACTTAGCACAGTATATACCCATGACGGAGAAGAAATAATTGGAATACCAGAGCTATACAAAGCATTTGTCACCTTCAAGAGAATTACAAAAGGCAACCTATTCTTCATCAAATTCTATACAGCACCAGCGGAAATACTATATGATGAAATAAAACCCATAATACAGGTGATAAAAATAGGACTAACACGAGATATGATAATACCGGAAGAGATAGAGAAACAACCGGAGATACAGAAAATGGAGATACCAAGTTTCTATGCTAATAAAAGAATAATTGGTATAGCAACTATTATTCAAGAACTAGCTAACAATTATCTACAAGGAAATGCTATCTGGAGCTACTATTCCAGAGACCAATTGATGATATATGCCAACTCGAAGGAACTACGACAAGGAGATATGGATGAAGTCCAGAAATGGATTTTATCATTATTAAAACCAGAAATGCAACCAACTACCAGAGCATTGAAAAAAGAATTTATTTCAAACGAGTTATTAACAAGATACTGCAAACTAGTAGGACACAAATATCCAGACCACATATGTTCAAAGTGCAACGGAGATGATAACTATGTACCAGAAGTCCAACTAGAATGAAGGTATCAACAAGAAGACAAAAGAAGAAGACAGCTACTGGAAACATATAATGTAAAGTAAATAGTACTAGTCGCATTCATGAACAGTAAAGGTCGTTCATGAATAGTAAGAGTCATAAAGTAAATAGTATATGTCATAATCATGAACAGTAAAGGTCGTTCATGAATAGTAAGAGTCATAAAGTAAATAGTATATGTCATAATCATGAACAGTAAAGGTCGTTCATGAATAGTAGGAGTCATTTGTAAACAGTAAGAGTCGTTTTAATTTTCTTTATATAGAATGTAAATCCGAGGAAGGAGGACATCCTCACCCTTACCTTCTCTCTCTAATATTCTCTCTTATCTTCTCTCTTGTAAGAAATATCTGAGTTATTTACAAGTATCTAAAACAGCTATGGAGCATTCAAACGAGTTACAAAACCAGGTAAGTTTATTTATAATCATGTTTAACTAAACTCTTATATTCCTTATAATCTCTTAAATATCATAATTGTTTATCATGTTATAGTACTGTTATAAAGAACATCTTGAGAAAGTTTGCCTGTCTAATAATGCTGAGAGTAGTTAAGCCCAGACTATGCCATCCTAAAGTGGAAACCAGTAGGCAAGGAAGCCGTTTAGGGGAGTACACAGAGTTGAGGCGCTGTTAGGGTAAATGATTGAAGCATGAAAAACATGGTAGTGACCAGAAAAGATTGTTCAGTATAACTTATTAAAATATGATAAACTCTATGATAAACAAAGAGGTTAGAGGGAATATGTTTAGTAAACACATGATAAGGATAAATAATAAATCTAAATGAACAACCACACGTATTTATTAGAAGAAAATATTGACTACAAAATACTTATGTTATATATCTTTAAGAGACTTAATAACGATGTTAAAAGAAAAATTTACGATATTTTAGTTACTTTTGAAATAATATATGTAATGGAACAAGCATTTACGGAACTAATTGTATCACATGAAATAGATATATTAGATCTATATGAACTAGATTTATATTCAGACTAATGATCACATATCAAGTTAATAAAATCTTTTTATAAATGAAACATAACACTTTTCATTATATAAGATTCTATAATACCCAGAAATGGAAACTTCTTAAAAACCTCAGTAACATAAATAGAAAAATAGATTGTGTTAAATACAATATTAAAACCTGCAAAGATATTATTAGATATAATAAATTACGTAATAAAGCTTTATTAACTATAGAAAATGAAATTGAATTTTATGAAGATAAACTTGAAAGTTATCAACACAGAAAAGAAATAACACTGAGAAATATAGAAACCATGGATATATGTATCAACAGGTATACATCTCAGTATTAATATGAACAAATCAAAAATTGATAGTTACAAATATTTTAAGTACTGGTTAGAAATTCTAAAACATATAAATATGTCAAAAATAATATTAGAAAAAAATATAGAAGAATATCAAAAAACTAAAGATATTAAATACTTAGAATACACACTTGAAAATATAAAAGAAATTTCAAGGTTAATTTCGTTAGCTACAGATAATCATGAAAAAACATTTAATTCCACAACTACATAAAAAAGATCCTATGAAAAATAAGATGAACTCAAACAACCCCCCCAAAATGAACTAAAGATATTAAATACTTAGAATACATATTTGAAAATATAAAAGAAATTTCAAGGTTAATTTCATTAGCTACAGATAATCATGAAAAAGCATTTAATTCCACAACTACATAAAAAGATCCTATGAAAAATAAGATGAACTCAAACAATCCCCCCCAAAATGGTATCAGAGCTATGAAAAATAAACATTTATATTAAGAAGCAAATCATGAAAAATAACACTGACATTAATAGTACAAACCCGCAAAACAGTGAAACAATCAAAATAACTAAGAAATCGCAGAAAATTAGGAAGAAACTAAAGAAACTATATATAGAATATGAATACTTAAGTATCACAAAAATAAACAAAGCTAGGCTGTCCAAATTAATCGATATAATATCTAAAACAGAATATAAATATGTTTGTTATCTAAAGGATAAAAGATGAATAAAGAAGAATTCGCATTAGAAGAGAAAACATATGAGAATCCAGAAGGATTAAAAATAACAATAATATTTTCTAACTTAGGAAGAAGATATAAAAAAATAGGAAATAACCTAAACTTAATGTTAGAAAAAGAAACTGTAAAACTAGAGGATAGTTTAACCGCCATGGTTAGAATAACAAAAGAAAACGAAGAAATAGATAGAAAACGAGAGATTAAAGAAATACAACAGCAAGCTAAAGAAAAAATACAACAGATAGAGGAAGTAAAAAACACTAAAATAACAGAATTAGAAAAAGAATTAGAGATGCTAAAACAGATGTATGCAAATAAACTAAAAGAAAAGGAAAAACGTAAAGAAGAAGAAGAAGAACTAAAACTAACAAATGAGATAGAAAGATTCAAATTACAGTTAGAAGAAGTACAGGAGAGTCCATCAAAAATAAGTATAAACGAAATAAATGACCAAAGTGATAAAGACACAGAACTAGGAGAAAACTATTCAGAAACAAGTGAAACATACACAGAACTTATAGAAAAAACAGAAAAGATAAAAATAAACCCAGAAATAAATACAGGAGATATGAACGAAGATAAACCAAGCATATCAGGAATAAAAAATCCAAAACAATTAAACCCAACCTATTACAGAGTAAGTTATGATGCATATGACAGAAACAAAACATTATGGGATAAAAGGTTAAATAAGAAATGGGCACCAAGACAGATAACTGAACAATATAATTTTTTAGATCTAGATTGTGTAGCAGATATAAATAAAACAATACAATTATGGATAGGATATATCTCAAAACAACTAATAGATAATAAAATAACAATAACGGAAACACCAGGATATATAGAAAGAACATTAATAGGAACTGTAAAATTATGGTTACAAAATTTATCAAGTGAAAGCTTAGACACATTAAGGAGTAATAAAAAACTTGACGGTACAACTACAACAACAGTTACAGATATATTAAATAAATATGAAATAGCAATAAGAAATGAATTTAGTAGTATGACAACAGAAGTAGAAGAACAAAATAAAGAAAAAATTACAAATAGAAATTTAATGACAAAATTAGCAATATGTAATATGTGTTATATAGATGAATATACTTGTGCATTTAGAGACTATTATTATAAAGGAACATATAGTCCAGATGAAAGTAAAGAGATAAGAAAATTATATTTTACAAAATTACCAGAACCCTTTAGCTCAAAAATAATAAAAAGTTGGAACGAAGCAGGACTAGCAGATACATTAGGAGTAAGGATAAAATTTCTACAAAACTGGTTTATAGAATTATGTGAAAAATATAAAGAAAACATGAAAATGGAAAAAATATTAGTAAAAAATTTGGCATGTTGCAAAAGTAGAATAGCACCCCAATTTGGCTGCACAGATAAATATTACAAAAAAGAAGGAAAGAAAAAGAAATTTAAATCAAAATATTCAAAGTATAAATATAGGAAACCAAGAAGAAGATATTATGTAAAAAATTATAAACATAAAAAACCATATAGGAAAAAGAAAAAACTAACAGAATGTACTTGCTATAATTGTGGAAAGCTAGGACACTTAGCCAAAGATTGTAAATTACCAAAAAACCCAAAGAAGAAACAAATTACCGAAATATTGATAGATAATGATAAATATACACAAATAGAATATGTAGATTATGAATTAAGCAGTGAAGACAGCATATATGAGATATCAGAAAATGAGTTCTCTGAAAATGAAATAAACAAGGATATAGAAGAGTCAGATGAAGAAAATTATGACTGAAAAAGATATACAAATTATACAACAAGAAGAACACCAAGATGAACAATCTTCAGAACAAAAAATAATATTTGACGCTAATATATTTGAACAAATAAAAGGAAAAGAATTGGATCTAAGTATAGACAAAATATTAGAAGTACCAACAATAAAGAATTGGTTTAAAAGACAAAAAGAAGAATACTATGTAGTAAGCCAAAGAGAACATATAATAGATTGTAAATACATCAAAGGTAAAGCACAAATACCAATTTTAAATAAAAGACTACTAAATAAAGAAATACAAGATATAAAAGCAAAAAATCCAATAAAATATGTACACTTAGGAGGAACGGAGATCCTAATAAAAGCATGTTTTAGGGAAGGAATAGATACCCCTATAGAAATATACTTGGCAGATGATAGGATTGTACAACCTATAGAAAAGAGTATAATAAGTGCTGTAAGAGGTAACTTAATATACCAAAAATTTAAATTTATAGTAAGTGCTAACTATTCAGTAGCAGTAGATGATAAAAATATAGATAAATCATTAGTATTATACTGGAAAATGTCTGGAATAGAATTAGCACCAGGAAGTAAAATATTCACAGCAAGATGTAAAAATCTATATGTCTTAACAACAAAACATAAGATAACAGCTAAAAATAAAATAAATAAAATAAAAATAGAAAATCCATTCGAAAGAATAGTATCAGTTATAGACAACAATGATTACAGTTATACAGAAATAGACATGGATGAAGATTTAGAAATAGTAAAAGAAAGATTAAGCACATCAAAACGAATAAATAATGAAATGCCAGAAACATCATCAAGAAGTACATCAAGAAGTACATCAAAAAGAATAAATTATACCACTCCACAAAAATTAATAGAACAAAAAATAGAAGAAATAAACCCACATCATTATTATATAACAGGAATAATGGACCAAAGAAAATATTTAATACTAATAAATACAGGGCAGGAAGAGAATTATGTTATAAGAGAACTAATACCAGAACAAGAGATAGTAACAATAGAACAACAAAATTCAGAACTACCAAAAGCGTTAAGAAAAAACGAAGAAACAACTGAAAAAGAATTAATTATTGGAGGAATACCAATATTAATAAATTTTAAAATATATCAAGGAGATAAAAATATTACACTAGGGATAAAATGGTTAGAAAAAGTCAAACCATATAAATTAGAAGATAGGCAATTAACAATAAGTTATGAAAATAAGAAAATAATAATAAAAAGAACTTTGATATAATGCCAAAGATATACATACTTTCCAAAATAATAGTAGAAGGATATTATAATAGATATTATACACCTATGGTGGATACAGGAGCAGAAGCTAATATGTGTAGACATAATTGTTTACCAGAAAGTAAATGGGAAAAGCTAAAAACCCCCATAGTAGTAACAGGATTTAATAATGAAGGAAGTATGATAACATATAAAGCAAGAAATATAAAAATACAAATATGGGATAAAATATTAACCATAGAAGAAATATATAGTTACGAATTCACAAATAAAGATATATTATTAGGAATGCCATTTTTAGATAAATTATACCCACATATTATAACAAAAACACATTGGTGGTTTACTACCCCGTGTAAACAAAAATTAGGAGCAAAAAGAGTAAATAATAAAGTAAGAAAAACAACACCCTGGATTAAAGGAAGTGAAAAGATTACCCAAAAATTAGAAAATGTAATACAAAGTAACCATAATATAGAGATAATCATTTTCTCAATAAATAAGATAAAACCACTACAAGATAAACTAGAATTACTATATAATGATAATCCACTCCAAGGATGGGAAAAACATCAAACAAAAATAAAGATTGAACTAATAGATGAAAATAGCATAATAACACAAAAACCTTTAAAATACAATTTTAATGATTTAACAGAATTTAAAATGCATATAAAAGAATTATTAGATAATAACTACATACAAGAAAGTAATAGTAAACATACTAGCCCAGCATTTATAGTAAATAAGCATAGTGAACAAAAAAGAGGAAAAAGCCGTATGGTTATAGATTATAGAAACTTAAATGCAAAAACAAAAACATATAATTATCCGATACCAAATAAAATACTAAAAATTAGACAAATACAAGGATATAACTATTTTAGTAAATTTGACTGTAAATCAGGATTTTACCATTTAAAACTAGAAGATGAATCTAAAAAGTTAACAGCATTCACAGTACCACAAGGATTTTACGAATGGAACGTATTACCTTTTGGATATAAAAATGCACCAGGTAGGTATCAACATTTTATGGATAATTACTTCAACCAATTAGAAAATTGTATAATATATATAGATGATATATTGCTATATTCTAGAACAGAGAACGAACATATAAAACTACTAGAAAAATTCATACACATTGTAGAAATATCAGGAATAAGTTTAAGTAAAAAGAAAGCAGAAGTAATGAAAAATCAAATAGAATTTTTAGGTATACAAATAGATAAAAACGGAATAAAAATGCAAACCCATGTAGTACAAAAAATAATTAACTTGAATGAAACACTTGATACAAAAAAGAAGTTACAATCATTTTTAGGATTGGTTAACCAAGTAAGAGAATATATTCCTAAATTAGCAGAAAACTTAAAACCATTACAGAAAAAATTAAAAAAGGACATAGAATATCATTTTGACGAAAAAGATAAAATACATATACAGAAGATAAAAAATATGTGTAAAAAATTACCAAAACTATATTTTCCAGATGAAAAGAAACAATTTACATATATTGTAGAAACTGATTCTAGTGATCACAGCTACGGAGGAGTTCTAAAATATAAATATGATAATGAAAAAATTGAACACCATTGTAGATATTATTCCGGATCATACACGGAACCACAATTAAAATGGGAAATAAATAGGAAAGAACTATTTGGATTATATAAATGTTTGTTAGCATTTGAGCCATATATTGTTTATAACAAATTTATAGTAAGAACAGATAATACACAAGTAAAATGGTGGATAACTCGGAAAGTACAGGATTCAGTAACTACAAAGGAAATAAGGAGACTTGTATTAAATATACAAAATTTTACATTTACAATTGAAGTAATACGAACTGACAAGAATGTTATTGCAGACTACCTATCAAGACAAAGGTACCCAAACAGATGAAAGCCAAGAATCAAAAGACATATTTACAATCCTTACTACTCTATCCTTACAGATGGAGAGTATGGGAAAAAGATTACAACAGCTAGAAAGTCAGCAGCATGACTATAAAAATGCGGAGCTAAGTCGATCGGAAGACTCTAAACTTCCAGAGGTAGAAGGAGACGTTGGGAAACTCCAAAAAACCCATAACACAGTTGCTTTATATACAGCTGCAGGTACAAGCAAACAAGTTAGCAAAAAGCCACATATCAATGTAAACCTAAATACCGTATTTGATAAGCCATTTACATCAAAAAAGCCAAGAGAAGCAATAGTTATAGCCCCACAAACTTCAACCTATGCTAATAGCCTACACCACAACAAAAAGGTATATAACCATATTACTCAAACATATATTGAGAATATATATAAAATCCAGACATTTCTGAACCTAAACCCTAGATCAACGACTACTACAGATCCAACACAAGATTATGTAACCCAAAAACTACAGGGATATAATAGGCTTATAGCCCAGCCAAAAACAAAAGCAAACCTAGTAAAAACATGTTACAACTACGGACTACTTAGCACAGTATATACCCATGACGGAGAAGAAATAATTGGAATACCAGAGCTATACAAAGCATTTGTCACCTTCAAGAGAATTACAAAAGGCAACCTATTCTTCATCAAATTCTACATACAGCACCAGCGGAAATACTATATGATGAAATAAAACCCATAATACAGGTGATAAAAATAGGACTAACACGAGATATGATAATACCGGAAGAGATAGAGAAACAACCGGAGATACAGAAAATGGAGATACCAAGTTTCTATGCTAATAAAAGAATAATTGGTATAGCAACTATTATTCAAGAACTAGCTAACAATTATCTACAAGGAAATGCTATCTGGAGCTACTATTCCAGAGACCAATTGATGATATATGCCAACTCGAAGGAACTACGACAAGGAGATATGGATGAAGTCCAGAAATGGATTTTATCATTATTAAAACCAGAAATGCAACCAACTACCAGAGCATTGAAAAAAGAATTTATTTCAAACGAGTTATTAACAAGATACTGCAAACTAGTAGGACACAAATATCCAGACCACATATGTTCAAAGTGCAACGGAGATGATAACTATGTACCAGAAGTCCAACTAGAATGAAGGTATCAACAAGAAGACAAAAGAAGAAGACAGCTACTGGAAACATATAATGTAAAGTAAATAGTACTAGTCGCATTCATGAACAGTAAAGGTCGTTCATGAATAGTAAGAGTCATAAAGTAAATAGTATATGTCATAATCATGAACAGTAAAGGTCGTTCATGAATAGTAAGAGTCATAAAGTAAATAGTATATGTCATAATCATGAACAGTAAAGGTCGTTCATGAATAGTAGGAGTCATTTGTAAACAGTAAGAGTCGTTTTAATTTTCTTTATATAGAATGTAAATCCGAGGAAGGAGGACATCCTCACCCTTACCTTCTCTCTCTAATATTCTCTCTTATCTTCTCTCTTGTAAGAAATATCTGAGTTATTTACAAGTATCTAAAACAGCTATGGAGCATTCAAACGAGTTACAAAACCAGGTAAGTTTATTTATAATCATGTTTAACTAAACTCTTATATTCCTTATAATCTCTTAAATATCATAATTGTTTATCATGTTATAGTACTGTTATAAAGAACATCTTGAGAAAGTTTGCCTGTCTAATAATGCTGAGAGTAGTTAAGCCCAGACTATGCCATCCTAAAGTGGAAACCAGTAGGCAAGGAAGCCGTTTAGGGGAGTACACAGAGTTGAGGCGCTGTTAGGGTAAATGATTGAAGCATGAAAAACATGGTAGTGACCAGAAAAGATTGTTCAGTATAACTTATTAAAATATGATAAACTCTATGATAAACAAAGAGGTTAGAGGGAATATGTTTAGTAAACACATGATAAGGATAAATAATAAATCTAAATGAACAACCACACGTATTTATTAGAAGAAAATATTGACTACAAAATACTTATGTTATATATCTTTAAGAGACTTAATAACGATGTTAAAAGAAAAATTTACGATATTTTAGTTACTTTTGAAATAATATATGTAATGGAACAAGCATTTACGGAACTAATTGTATCACATGAAATAGATATATTAGATCTATATGAACTAGATTTATATTCAGACTAATGATCACATATCAAGTTAATAAAATCTGTTTATAAATGAAACATAACACTTTTCATTATATAAGATTCTATAATACCCAGAAATGGAAACTTCTTAAAAACCTCAGTAACATAAATAGAAAAATAGATTGTGTTAAATACAATATTAAAACCTGCAAAGATATTATTAGATATAATAAATTACGTAATAAAGCTTTATTAACTATAGAAAATGAAATTGAATTTTATGAAGATAAACTTGAAAGTTATCAACACAGAAAAGAAATAACACTGAGAAATATAGAAACCATGGATATATGTATCAACAGGTATACATCTCAGTATTAATATGAACAAATCAAAAATTGATAGTTACAAATATTTTAAGTACTGGTTAGAAATTCTAAAACATATAAATATGTCAAAAATAATATTAGAAAAAAATATAGAAGAATATCAAAAAACTAAAGATATTAAATACTTAGAATACACACTTGAAAATATAAAAGAAATTTCAAGGTTAATTTCGTTAGCTACAGATAATCATGAAAAAGCATTTAATTCCACAACTACATAAAAAAGATCCTATGAAAAATAAGATGAACTCAAACAACCCCCCCCCCCCAAAATGGTATAATAGATGGGTACAAGTTCCAAAGGATAGATATACAAGGGTATGAAACAAGAGATTGGAATAGTCTTAAGTTCGATAAAGTACCAAGCAATAGACTTCAGTACACCTATAGATGCCTAGAGGGACAACTTGTCATAATTCTATATATGTTCATAAAGTGAGGCTTAGAGATTGGCTAAAAAATGGAGGAAAAAGAGAATACGAGTCGCTAGGCGCTCATACAAGGACACAGTCGTACATACTGCATGATATAAGGTATCAAATGTTACGATGTTGGAAGAATTCCAACCACATGTCATGGTGTGACAAAGAGGCCTAAAAGGGGGGAATGCCCAAGAGTTTGGATTTATTCACAAAACAGTTGCTTAGATGGAAAGATAAGCATTAAAGTATTCGTAAGAGCCATAGTTTATGAAACTGATAAGAGCATCAGTCAACATTCGAGGACGAATGTTCCAAAGGGGGGAATGATGTTACACCCCAAGTTTTCATACGTGAGAGTACGTCGCAAGTCATTGATGTAAGCTCGGAAATGATATTCTATTTGGAAGCAAATAAAGTAAGTTAATCATGTTACCTTTGAGGTTACAAATATTTAAGATCATGAATAACGAGTACCAAGAGGGTTGGAAATCCTAGAAGCTAAACCAATTGAAGAAAATAAGTTTTGTCGAAATCGACAAGTTTCGAATGTTATAACATGTACTTTGGGGTGAGACTAGGGTTCTTAACATGATAAGGAGGTTATTATATGAGTTATTTTAGTCGTATGATATTCATTTTCTACATTTTGAAGGCAAGCAAGTTGTGGAACAAGAATTGGCAAAGGTCATCACAAGTTACATTCATAAATTTGCTGAACTTTAGGTCAAATGTATCTGAGCATTTCTCCAAATATACTTGGAATAATGGGGTGTTATACCTACCAAATTAAAGGTATACGAGTCTAGTTTCTAACGAATTAAACCGTTCGTCAATACGACATCGAAGTAGAGAGATATTTGTGTTTTCACGAGATTGCGCAAGCAGCTCCCAATGCGATCCACTTAGGCGGTGGTTGACCTACTTCAATTTATAAACGATTTGGACGCCTATTTTTGCTCATTATTCAACTAAAATTCGTCTCCAAACCTCTCCTAACGCTCCTAAACATATACCACAAGGGTTTGAAGTGATTCCAAAGTGATTACACCATATTTCAACATCAAAACTTAGTTCTAGTGAAGAACAGCACCTCTTTGAGGTTGTGTTGTCATTGAGGATTGTTGTGGGCTGTATTTGGATGAAATTCCAAGTTGTTGCTGCTGTCTAAGGTGATTAAAACAGCCTACAAATTGTGCTTAAGCTTGCTTGTATGTTGGTTAAGTTGTTAGGATGATAAACTACAAGATAATACTTGGATTAGCTTAAGTCACTTCTATGGTGTTGTATTGCTATTAAGGGTTGTTGTAAAATAAATATAACTTGGATTTTGACTTGAAGTTACTGTAGGAGGTATGTATATTGTGTTCTTGCTTGTGCCTAAGGTTATCTTGATATTGATTAAGTTAAATGGATGGGCTAGACATGAACTAGTGAATAAAGTTGCTAGTTGGGGATAGTTGAAGTTGTGGATTATTTTCGTTGTTATAAATATATGGTATAAGGCTGGAATCATTGATTAATGACTTCATTATCAAGTTAATGATACTTTTATGTTGAAGTAAGAAGTCTATAAGGATTGATAAGGGGTATACAGATTCCAATCGGAGCTTGCCGCTCGTCGTAATGTAGTTGTGACTTGTTGTTGTTATATGGTGTCTTGATATTGATAATTATGTTTTGATGGATTGCTCTGGTCATTGTTGTTTGTATATGGTATTGGAGGAGGCCCTTGTTACAAGGGAGATGCTTCCAAAATTTACGTAAACGAGCTACTAGCATAAGTTATAGACTTAGCCTTTGCTCAGCACTGATTTTGGATCTCCTTATACTATGATAGATTGAGTTGAATTGTTTGAAGAGTTGCTTGGAAGTGATTAAGGACTCAACAGGTTTAAGGTATGTTAAGACAGTTACTTCTTTCTTTTGGGATGATCTAAAGTGACATGAACATAAACGGTACGCTAATTCATAACGGATCTACTCCTAGAAACTAAGGTTGTCCATGTTGTTCTTTCCTTATAAAGTTATTCTAAACAAGTGTGTATGATCCTTAAATCCCACTAAGGTTCATATTGATGGTAGGGATGTCCATAATGTTAATCGAAGGTGCAATGACCTTACATCACTCCGAAAGGGTTAGAACGTGATTCCATGAGTCGAGCATGCATTATATATATATGTATCTATTTTACTCTACCGAGCCGCGCTATAGTCGGCCGGGTATGGCACCTATTGTGCAACCACTGATCAGTTGGGTTTACCGAGCTCCACGTGGCCGGGTACGATTCTACCAAACCTTATGATGGTCGGGTACGCTTTTACCGAGTCCTCTTTGAGGCCGGGTACGATATGATGATGATGATGCCCACATAGGCGAATGTTTTAAAAAGTTTATGTATATATATGTATAATGCATTTCATATCAGTAACTCCCAGAGGCAATCTGATGTTACAGGTTGTATCTCCTCTATATCTCTCTTTACATTACTGTTCTTGTTTATGCTTTCCTGCCTAACATACTCGGTACTTTATTCATACTGACATCTCTTTTGCCTGGGGACGCTGCATTTCATGCCCGCAGGTCTCGAGTGATAGGTTGATAATCCTCCAGTAGGCTATCAGCTCAGCGAAGGTGTTGGTGCACTCCACTTGCTCCGGAGTTGCCTATCTAGTCAGTATGCTTTAGATATGTATTGATTGGTATGGCGAGGACCTGTCCCGACCTTTATGATTTTATGTACTCTTAGAGGCTTGTAGGCAGATGTCAGGTGTATGGATACTTTTATGGCCTTGTCGGCCTATGTTTTGAGTTTACTAATGGTCATGTCGGCCTTATAGGCCCGTATGTCACATATATAAGTTTGTATATTATATTGGGTCTTTATATGTTGAGTATTCCCTTATGTTTTATTCTTGTTATCTCATGACGGGTTTTCTGGCTCATTTACTCATGATAATATGATAAGAAAGATATGTTACGTTGGTACTCGGTTGAGTAAAGCACCGGGTGCCCGTCACGGCCCTTCGGTTTGGGTCGTGACAATATTGAGGTGAGACACGCGCTTGATGATGAGTGTAGGGTCGTTTACTATTGGGGATTGTGACTTGGTCTGTCCCGATTGGTGATTTTACTGCGTATTTGACTGAAACTTGTTTGCTATCATGATTTCGGTTGATTGCCATATTTGGGCTTTGTGCCAACTATTTGAACCCTCCAGGGATTTTTATCACTATTTCTTCACTATATTGATTTATCACTTGAACTTAGTCCTATTGATATTTACTGTTTTACAAACTCAACCACTTTTACTCATATTTGAAACTTATATGATATTTATAAAAGATGTTTTGGGATGAGAACTACTATTTTACGAATGCTGAAGGGGCTTGTGATGATTTTCGGACTGAGTGAGGCGGAGGGCCATATGTGAGGATATGTTGAGTGATACGAGGCCGAGGGCCTGAGATACTTTATATGCCACAAGGTAGCTTGAGTGATGTGAGGCCGTGTGCCGAGTAATGTGAGGCCGAATGCTGAGAGATGATGCCACGAGGTGGCTTGATATAGCGCTTGAGCCGTCAGGGGCCCTTCCAGAGTCTGCACCCCCACAGTGAGTGCGGGTACCCATCATGATTTGAGAGTGAGCCCAACGGGCTGATATTGTACTGAGAGTGAGCCCGAGGGGCTGATACTATTCTGAGTGATTGTTACTATGCCCGAGGGGCGGATTTCTACTTGTTATTTACTTGCTAAATTACCTGTTTTACTTGGGTTAAAGGAATTTCATTTGATTTCTTCATGGATTTACTGCTTTAAGTGATCTTACTGCTTAATATTGAATTGCTTTGTGCCTTTACATGTTTTCTTGCTTTCAGCCATTATTTATGATTATTACTCACTGAGTCGGAGTACTCACATTACTTCCTGCACCGTGTGTGCAGATTTAGGCATCGAAGAGTCTGCTCCTAAATGTTGATCCTCCCAATCCAAGTAGTGTTTTTCGGAGACTACGAGGTAGTGGTTGGCGTCCGTAGACCCCGTGCCTTCCTTATTTTAGTATTTTTATGTTCTTGATTTTCTGTATAGGATTTCATATCTAGTAGACTAGTATCCGGATTTATTAGTTGCTCGTGACTTGTGACACCCTAGTTTGGGCTATGTCGGTATGGTTTCTACTATTGTTATCGTTATTTTCGCAAATTATGGCTATTATATCATGTTTTAGAACTATTTATGGTATTTAATTGTTTAAATGAGGTGTTCTCTTTTGGTCTAGCTGTCCTTGTCTTCACGAGAGGCACCATCACGATCGGGTTCGGGGTTAGGGTTGTGACACATGTAAACAACAAGTAACAATCAATGATATCCAAAGACCAAGTTAAGCATAACAATTTTTCAATATGTGTGGTGACTATTGGGGGTCTAAAGACCCGACTGGATCTATTGCTATTAAGCATGGTGGATTTTGATGTCATTTTGGGCATGGATTGGTTATCTATGTGTCGTGCTATTCTGGACTGTCATGCTAAGACAGTCACTTTGGCTATGCTGGGTGTACCGCGGATCGAGTGGCGTGGTGTGACTGATTATATTACTAGTAGAGTGATATCTTTCTTGAAGGCCCAGCGTATGGTTGGGAAGGGTTGCCCGTCATATATAGCATTTGTGAGAGATGTTGGAGCTGAGACTCCCAGTATTGATTATGTCCCAGTTGTGAGGGATTTTCCCGATGTGTTTCCTGTAGACTTGCCGGGCATGCCACCGGACAGGGATAATGATTTTGGTATTGACCTGGTGCCGGGCACTCAGCCCATTTCTATTCTGTTGTATTGTATGGCACCAACAGAGTTGAAAGAATTGAAGGAGCAACTTCAGGAACTCCTACATAAGGGGTTCATTCGGCCTAGTGTGTCACCTTGGGGTACGCCCATTCTGTTTGTGAAGAAGAAGGATGGCACCATGAAAATGTGCATTGATTATAGGCAATTGAACAAAGTAACAATTAAGAACAAGTATCATTTGCCTCGCATTGATGATTTATTTGACCAGCTTCAGGGAGCGAGAGTGTTCTCCAAGACTGATCTCCGTTCGGGTTATCACCATTTGATGATCAGGGATTCAGATATTCTTAAGACTGCTTTCAGGACCAGATATGGTCATTATGAGTTCCTTGTGATGTCTTTCGGATGAACCAATGCCCCAACAACATTCATGCATTTGATGAACAGCGTGTTCCGGCCTTACCTTGATTCGTTCGTTATAGTATTCATTGATGATATCCTGGTGTACTCGCGTAGTCAGGAGGAGCACGCAGAGCATTTGAGAGTTGTGTTGCAGAAATTGAGGGAGAAGAAACTTTATGCAAAGTTCTCCAAGTGTGAGTTTTGGCTTAGTTCAGTGGCTTTCTTGGGGCACGTGGTGTCCAGCGAGGGTATTCTGGTTGATCCGAAGAAGATAGAGGTGGTTTAGAGTTGGCCCAGACCGACCTCAGCCACAGAGATTCGCAGCTTTCTTGGGCTGGCAGGCTATTATCGCCGGTTTGTTCATGGATTCTCATTTATCGCATCGCCCTTGACCAAGTTGACGCAGAAGGGCATTTCATTTGTATGGTCGGACGAGTTTAAAGAGAGCATTCAGAAGCTCAAGACAGTTTTGACCACAGCTCTAGTATTGGTATTGCCATCAGCTTCAGGTTCATATACTGTATATTGTGATGCTTCGAGAGTTCGGATTGGTTGTGTATTGATGCAGGAGGATAGAGTTATTGCTTATGCTTCTCGACAGTTGAAGCCCCATGAGAAGAACTACCTCGTTCATGTTTTGGAGTTGGTTTCCATACTTCATGCATTGGAGATTTGGAGGCATTATTTGTATGGTGTATCTTGTGAGGTATTCACCGATCATCACAGTCTTCAGCATTTGTTCAAGCAAAAGGATCTTAATTTGAGGTAGTGGAGGTGGTTGGAGTTGCTTAAGGATTATGATATCATTATATTGTACCATCCGGGAAAGGCCAATGTGGTGGCCGATGCTTTGAGCCGAAAGTCAGTGAGTATGGGGAGTTCGGCATATATTCCAGTTGGGGAGAGACCTCTTGCAGTTGATGTTCAGGCCTTGGCCAATCAGTTCATGAGGTTGGATATTTCGGATCCTAGTCGGGTGTTAGCGTGTGTGGTTTCTCGGTCTTCCTTATATGATCGCATCAGAGAGCACCAATATGATGATCCACATTTGCTTGTCCTTAAAGACAAAGTTCGGCATGATGATGCTAGGGATGTGACCACTGGTGTTGATGGTATGTTGAGGATGCAGGGTAGGATTTGTGTGCCCAATGTAGATGGGCTTCGGGAGTTGATTCTGGAGGAGGCCCATAGATCGTGGTATTCTATTAATCCAGGTGCTACGAAGATGTACCAGGATTTGAGGCAACACTACTGGTGGAGAATAATGAATAAAGATATTGTGGGATTCGTAGCTCGGTGTCTCAATTGTCAGCAGGTGAAATATGAGCATCATCGACCGAGTGGCTTACTTCAGCAGATGGTTATTCCTGAGTGGAAATGGGAGAGGATCACTATGGACTTTGTTGTTGGACTTCCACGGACTTTGAAGAAGTTTGATGCTATTTCGGTTATTGTGGATCGGTTGACCAAGTTCTCGTACTTCATTCCTATCTGTACTACTTATTCTTCAGAGCGGTTGGCAGAGATATATATTCAGGAAATTGTTCGATTGCATGGTGTCCCAGTTTCCATCATTTCAGATTGGGGCACTTAGTTTACTTCCCAGTTTTGGAAGTCTGTTTAGCGAGAGTTGGGTACTCAGGTGGAGATGAGCACAACTTTTTATCCTCAGACGGATGGGCAGTCCGAGTGTACTAATTCAGATATTGGAGTACATGTTGCGTGCTTGTTTTATGGATTTCAGAGGGTCATGGGATAGATGTTTACCGCTTGTAGAGTTTGCCTACAACAACAACTACCAGTTGAGTATTCAGATGGCTCCGTATGAGGCTTTGTGTGGGAGACAGTGTGGATCTCCAGTTGGTTGGTTCGAGCCTGGCGAGGATATACTATTGGGAACAGATTTGGTTTAGTATGCCTTAGAGAAGGTGAAGGTGATTCAGTAGAGGCTTCGTACAACACATTTGCGTCAGAAGAGTTATGCGGACCGAAAGGTTTGAGATGTGTCCTACATAGTTAGTAAGAAGGTCTTGTTGAAGGTTTCGCCCATGAAGGGTGTTATGAGATTTGGGAAGAAAGGGAAGTTGAGTCCGCGGTTCATTGGGCCTATTGAGGTGCTTCAGAGGATTTGGGAGGTGGCTTATGAGCTTGATTTGCCACCCAACTTGTCTAGCGTGCATGGAGTATTTCATGTTTCTATGCTCTGGAAGTATATTGGGGACCCGTCTCATGTTTTGGACTTCAGCACTGTTTAGTTGGATGATGATTTGACCTTTGATGTGGAGCCAGTAGCTATTTTGGGACATCAGGTTTGAAAGTTGAGGTCAAAGGATATAGCTTCAGTGAAGGTGCAGTGGAGAGGTCGACCCATGGAGGAGGCTACCTAGGAGAATGAGCGGGAGTTGCAGAGCAGATATCCTCGCCTATTTGAGGCTTTAGGTATGTTTCTTGACTCGTTGGAGGACGAACGTTTGTTTAAGTTCGAGAGGATGTGACGACCCGACCAGTCGTCTCATGAATTACCGCTCTATTTCCCCTATTTCTGCTTCATTATACTTCGTTATCCGTGTTTTATGTGAGCAAGTTGGGTAGTTTGCGTTCCGAGTGGATTTGGTAAGAAATGAGACACTTAGTCTCTTTTAAGAAGGTTTAAGTTGGAAAAGTTAACCGAGTGTTGACTTATGTGTTATAGGGCTTGGATGTGAGTTCTGATGGTTCGGTTAGCTTCAGGAGATGATTTATGACTTAGGAGTGTGATCGAAATTAGTTTTGGAGGTCCGGTGTAGAATTAGGCTTGAATTGGCGAAGTTAGTATTTTGGCGATTTCCGGTTGGTAGGTGAGATTTTGATCTGAAGGTCGGAAAGGAATTCCGAGAGTTGTAGTAGCTTCGTGATGTCATTTGGGATGCGTGTGCAAAATTTCAGGTCATTCAGACGTGGTTTGGTTGGGTTTTTGATCAAAAACGTATTTCGGAAGATTTCTCAAAAACTAGGCTTGAATCCTATGTGTTTCGGGTAATTTGATGTTGTTTGAGGTGCTTTAATGATTGGAACAAGTTTGAATAAGGTATCGGCTTATGTTGGTGTTTTTGGTTGAGGTCCCAGGGGCCTCGGGGTGAATCCGGATGGTTAACGGGAATATTTTAGACTTAAGAGATCTTAGAATTGGGATTTGACGAGCGTGGAGGCCGATTAGAGAGGTAAAGGCGTCGCGAGCTAGAGTTCTACCCGGTTCGAGGTGAGTTATAATTGTAAATGATGTCCTGAGGGTTTGAAACCCCGGATTGCACATCGTAGTGCTATATTGAGGTGAGACACGCACTTGATGATGAGCGTGAGGTCGTTTACTATTGGGGATTTTGACTTGGTATGTCCCGATTGGTGATTTTACCGCATATTTGACTGAAACTTGTTTGCTATCATCATGATTTCGGTTGATTGCCATATTTGGGATTCGTGCCAACTATTTGAACCCTCCGTGGATTTTTATCACTATTTCCTCACTGTATTGATTTATCACTTGAACTCAGTCCTATTGATATTTACTGTTTTACAAACTCAGCCACTTTTACTCATATTTGAAACTTAAATGATATTTCTAAAAGACGTTTGGGCTGAGAACTACTGTTTTACGAATGCCCAAGGGGATTGTGATGATTTTTTGACTGAGTGAGGCCAAGGGCCATATGTGAGGATATGCTGAGTGATATGAGGCCGATGGACTGAGATACATTATATGCCACGAGGTGGCTTGAGTGATGTGAGTCCGTGTGCCGAGATATGATGCCACGAAGTAGCTTGATATAGCACTTGGACCGTAAGGGGCCCCTCCGGAGTCTGCACCCCCACAGTGAGCGTTGGTACCCATCATGATTTGAGAGTGAGCCCGAGGGGCTGATACTGTTTTGAGTGATTGCTACTATGCCCTAGGGGCGGATTTCTACTTGTTATTTACCTGCTAAATTACTTGTTTTACTTGGTTTAAAGGAATTTCATTTGATTTCTTCATGGATTTACTACTTTAAGTGATCTTACTGCTTGATATAGAATTGCTTTGTGCCTTTACGTGTTTTCTCGCTTTCATCCATTATTTATGATTATTACTCACTGAATTGGAGTACTCGCATTACTCCCTGCACCGTGTGTGCAGATTCAGGAATCTAAGAGTCCGCTCCTGAGTGTTGATCCTCCCAGTCCAGGCAGTGTTTTTCGGAGACTACGAGGTAGTTGTTGGTGTCCGCAGCCCCCGTGCCTCCCTTATTTTACTATTTTTGTGTTCTTGAACTTCTGTATATGATTTCATATCTAGTAGACGGGTATCCGGATTTATTAGTTGCTCATGACTTGTGACACCCCGGTATGGGCTGTGTCGGGATAGTTTCTACTGTTGTTATCGTTATTTCTGCAAATTATGGCTATTATATCATGTTTTAGAACTATTTATGGTATTTAATTGTTTAAATGAGGTGTTCTCTTTTGGTCTGGCTGGCCTTGTCTTCACGAGAGGCGCCATCACGACTGGGTTCAGGGTCAGGGTCGTGACACAAGTAAACAACAAGTATCAATCAATGATATCCAAAGACCAAGTTAAGCATAACAATTTTTCAATATACGAAAGTTCATAAGGTAAAAAGAAATGAAACTCGGGATATGAAGACAATACTATTATTGGATAGAAGATATTTAATACCGATTTACCACAATTCACAATACCACTGTTCACAATACCATTGTCCACAATATGCACATCATGACCAACTCCCAATTTCAATCACAATTTCTCTGCCAATATATACATATACATATTCCATCATGAATCTTAGCACGGAGTCTGATCTCAGCCCAATCGGCTAGGCCGTCTTATTTGAGACGTGTACCTCAATAACAATTTCATTGTCACTTTCCAATCTCAATATCAGCACCATACCACCATGTGTGCGGCATGGCGTCCGATCGGCTAAGCCGTCTTACCAAGACGTTTACATTTTTCCATCAATCATCTCCTTTTAAGTTTATATCACACATATCAATTCATCAGCACTTGGGGCCACAATCATTACATCATACTTGGCAATTGGCCGCATTTGATAATTCGAGTTCTTTTCAAATATTTCTCATCAATATCAATTTCAACAACAAGCCATTCAATTCAATATGTCAAGTACACATGAGACGAAACATGAATCATGGTCATATAGAATATTTTAGAAATCATACACCTCAAGTTAATGCAATGGAACGTTAAACACAAAGGATTCTTCCAAAGGAGGGGACACACCAAACTACACTAGGAACACACGTCAAAGTCATAAACAAGCAATTACACTAATTATTACTGAATTACTCTTTTCCAATCACGACAATATACCATTTTCAACATCGGAGTATGTAACAACTCGGATCACATCGGATGTACTTATAAGTGAAAACATTATCTCGAACAGCCACTTATGGGCATAAATTGAGTACAAAGCCTTCAGGCCACTTTATTTTTGAAGTCATTTGCGGAATGTAAAGTCAAGGCTCATTTCATAATATGTTCATATTTTCTCATGTCATAGGCATCACCATGCACAATTTATAACTCAAGCTCTCGGCACATTGGCCACACTCTATTTCCCAAATTCATTTAATTCATTTCAAACATCTTTATAGATTACCAACAACTAGACACAATCAATTAAATACATTAGGTACACATAAGAGCAATTAGGAGTATCAACCATATTGTGTTTTCTCAGACAATTTGGCATACTAGTCTTTATTTGAAACATGACTCAAGCCGTAACATTTTAATATGCAACTCATACATAGTATGTGTGTGTGTGTATATATATATATATATATATATATATATATATATTGATAAGGCTCATTTCGGAATAGTCATGTTTATGGATAATAACTCGGAATATAAGATTTATGAACTTTGAGCATCCATGCTTGAACTTATGAAAACATTTATGGAATTCGATTCTAAGAGAGAAAGTTTAGCTATCATACCTTGTTTAAGCTTTTCTTAAGTTACTACAACGTTCCGGAAATTCTAGCAATCCCAATCTACTTTGAGACATAACAAAATCGAATACAAATTAGAAAGATATTCGTGGTTTCATCTCATTTGAGCATTTTATCAAACACTAGTTGTGCATCTTGATTTCAAAGCTTGTCTACAAGATTTCCTTCATTCCCAACCCAATCTTTACTTATTTATGTTTAAAAATCTTCCCACAACCCTAATTTGTAAATGCATGTATGCATAATACTGTTACACCCAAGAATCATACCTCAATAACTCATCTTATAGTCAAAAACTCAAAATTAAAGTCTAGTATATAGAACCTTACCTCTTAGATGAAGATCTTGTGATTGGTTTCCTTGATTCTTGAAGATTGATGAAAGATTGAATGGTTATAATGTTAGGCTTCCTCCTTCTCTCTTTAAAATATTCTTACCTCTCTCAAGATTTAGTATAAAATAGCCCCAAATGAAGCCCCAAAGCTTATTTATCAAAGTGGGTTCGGATATGAAAATTTTCAAAAATGACCCCCGAAGTCAATTATGTGGTGCAATTCTGCTATAGCATAATCGATATGTGGGCAGCAGACCTGCAGCATAATCATTATGAGAGAGCATAATCAATTATACAACAACTTAATCAATATGCGACAACATAATTTCTGCCCGACTCTTCTTCACTATGCGATGCGTATGCGGTCCGCATACTCGTTTTGCTATCACGAAATTGATCGCAAATCCAGCCTATACTACTTTGATCATAACATTGTGTAGAAATGTCCAAATGACAAAAGGTTTGAAGCATTAAAAACTAGACTCGAAGCTCTTTCATTTGATAGGTTATTAATCACATAACACAATATATATATATTTAGATATGCTCGTCCAAAGTGGGGACTTATGCGAACTCATTTGGAATTTTAGCCCATTATGTAAATTTCTAACTTGACATAGACTTAGACTTCTCATTAGACCCCAAATTACTTATTATATTACTTATACACTTATTTACCAAATCCAATTGATGCCCTTCGTGTTAATAGTACATAAAATATTATAATTAGCCTACCTGAAACCACGAAATCCTAAATTACTTAGAGAAAATTTCTGGGGCCTTACATTGGGTCAGCGAAGTTTGTGCGCTTAAGATTTGCATAGAATTCACGCACCCACTCCTCGTCGGCTTTGCACGGAGTGGGAATGAAACATGATCATCCAAAGGCTTTGAGACGGGCATAGAATTCTGTGAGCCGCCCGACCAATTTATCCTCGGTGATCCCTTTTTCAAGCACTATCTTCTTAGTGATGAGGTTGTCATCATATCGGTGTTGACAATTAGCCGACATGAAGCGTGAGTTATTCAATGGTTCATCAGCCTCATTTTCAATTTCATGATGTTGCGGAGCATTTTTGTTCATTTTTGGGTCTATTTTAGCTCAAAGTACCTTCACAAAATAAAAACAATGTTAGTCGGGCAATAGAATCATGTTAAGAAATTTAAAACACTGCAATTAGGCAAAAGAATCAAGTTGAACGGGCACGGGAAGCTCCAGTTGCAAAGCTACTATAATTTGATGAAGCTGCCCAATTTCCGCACCTGCGGAAATATCATCACAGGTGCGGTACCACATCTGTGAAATTTTCTCCGTTTTTGTGGTATTGCTCATCATCCCAAAAAGTGCACTAGCAGAACGGTCAACGCAGGTGCAAGGCCGTATCTGCGGCAAATTTTCCGCATCTATGGTGTTCGTACAAGGGTTCAAACACCTAAAACTTTTAAACACTTATCAATTCTTAAACCTGATTTTGGCACCTAATTTATACTCGGGACTTCTAAGTTGGTGCAATTCAAGAACCTATGACTTTATTAAGTTTGATTTTGTGGTACTTAGCATATAATTTTCAATTTGGACAATTTATCAAACACATTGCATGCAGTGAGAGTTTATGTTATTTTCACACAAATTTGGTTCCTAGATTTCCCGCAAATTTGTTCTTCTTCATTAGCAACACACACAATCTTACTCCCAACAAATTTCCTCACCCTAATCTCAACATAGATCAAAGGTAAATGGGGAATTAGGGGAAGCAACCATGGGAACTCAGAAATGAGGAAGAAAAAGAAGAAAAGTGAAGTAGAAGAGAGGAGTCGATGGGAAATATCTATGGTTTCTTGTGCAAGGGCAGTAGAAATAAAGAGAGGAGCATTTTGAGTCTGTAAGATACGGGGGAGTTTGGGGTTTTGGTAAAAGAAAACTTTTAGAGAATACCCGATGAAATGAGAGATCTATTCATTAAACCTGCCTGATTGTCGTACCTGCGGTTAATAAAGCGCTTTTGCGCAAACACTTCTGCGTAAAGGCAACTGTGGCTGCGGCTTGAAAACCACTTCTGCGTGCACGCATCTGCCAGAAAAATGCCGCAAATGCGGTTACACCAGATGACTGGTGCCCAATTTTTGCAGCCACTGTTTTGTGCATACCAAATCCTCAAACTCCTTAATTCAACTCCAAAAAATCTGAAACTTGGCAGATTAGTCAACAATAACATACTAAGCTAAAAAGAAAATTTCAAAAATGACTAAATTTTTTTAAAAATGATGGGTTGCCAACCACCAAGCACTGCATTTAACGTCGTGGCATGACGCGAATCAACTTTACCACTTTTCTCGCAACTTGGATGATAAGAATTGAGCACCCAATTTAGAATCAAACTTGTGACCACGAGCAGTGGGGGGTTGTATGTAGATGATCAAGCCAAGAGTTAGTTTCTTCATTTTGCACTTCTTGGATTTCATGTGAGGAATGTCATTTTTCCTTCTTGTTCCCTCAAATTGTAAGATGTATGGATTTCCCCTTTACTCCTTGCATTCCCTCATTGACTCATGTAGTTCAATTCTCATATCACCACACAATTCTAATGTTGAGAAATGCTTGGAACGTGACATCAAACATCCAAATTTCAATTTATTCGGATTTTTACATCAGCTTTTTCCACCTATCTAGAGTCAATCTCAACTAAATTTTCATTCACACCGGTTGACTCTAATTCTATATTTTTCTTGGCATCATTAACACTCATGGAATAGTTTGGCCGATGTTCAATTCTTGATTCCTCAAAGTAGATCTCATTTTTTTCCTCGTAGTCGGACTCTTCTTGACTTGTTTCCACACTCTCAAGTTGGTGGGCATAGTGAGCCTCAACCAATATATTCTTTTGACTTTCAAAAGTGCGGATATTATCATCATTTTGGGTCAATACTTTCTTCAAGTCCTCGACTGCAAAGTTCTGCTTCTCCTCATTTTCAAGAATGGTCTCCAACATGAGCATCATCTTCTCATTTTGAGCATTTGAGAGTTCTTCTTTGTTTTGATCAAGTGCCAAGGAAGGATTTTCGGCTTCAACCTCCAAGAAAGATTCTTGGCTATCATTAACTTCCAAGGCTTTTTGGACCTCTAAAGCTTCAAGCATTTCATCCATTTGCATGTTCAACCTTTCAAGTGCCAAGTCATTTTTTAGACTATTTTCCGAAAGTTGCTCCAATGCACTTTGTTCTTTGTTTCCTCCTACAATTAGGCATTCTAACATGAGCATGAACTCTCCATTTTGTCCATGCTCAATTTCTTCCACCTCCATATTCCTATCATTTTCATCACAAAAAGTAGAATCATCATAGCGGGGGTTTGGGGAAGGGAAGGACAAACAAGTACAATACTCCCAATAACCATTTTGAGGACCACACTTATCATAAATACTCCAATCATGGGTTTGAGCTTGTGCGCACAAACCACCCCCGAGTGAATTTAAATAATTTTGCCACGAGTGTGGTCCTCCACAACAAGGACATGGGTTATCAAAGTACGAACAACTACCATCTAGCCCATTTTCATTATATGATGCCATTATTCAAATCATAAGAAAATAAACAAGAAACAAACAAGAAAAATAGACCAAAGTAAGAAAAATAATTACACAAGTATTCACAAGTTTGGACCAAAGCACTTACGCTTATTTCTCAAACAACCTAAATTACGCCAAATTGTTCCCCGGCAATGGCGCCAATTTTTATGACATACAAATCCACTACTAAAAAGTAAATGGACACGGTCGCATGAAATAAAATTTACCCAACTATGAGTCGAGGTCGAATGCCATAGAGAACAATATGTAGGCGATTAGGAATGTAAGAGAATTATCACTTGTTATGCAATCCCAAACACTTATAATTGGTTTTTGGAAAATATTTATAGCTAAATACGAAAATGTAACTAACATAGAAATCAAGTAAAATGATCAACGACTAC
Source organism: Nicotiana sylvestris (assembly GCF_000393655.2). NCBI lineage: Eukaryota > Viridiplantae > Streptophyta > Magnoliopsida > Solanales > Solanaceae > Nicotiana > Nicotiana sylvestris. The sequence continues at coordinate 92,092,241 of NC_091064.1, read as the reverse complement.
AAGTATGGATGCATTGGGAATTATACTCAAGTAGCGATCCAATGTATTTCACGATTCTACAAATTTGGGCTAGTTTATGTTAATTAGCCTCAGGTAACAAATCTATATTAGTTTCTTTCGAATACTAACAAGACATCCTAATTGATTTATCCCTAAAATAATGAAGAGATTAAGCACACCCGAATATGACTACAAGTAGTTCAATCCTATCGCTAGGTAGAATCTATAAAATGAGGGTTAAAGCCTCAAGTTCTTGCTAATTAATTTTTCCCAACCCCAAATAATCTTTCCCAAAATTAATTCGGAGTTAATGGGTGAGTCCTAGGTTTAGCTAATCCTTTTGAAAACACTAAAGAACAAGAATAATTAAAGCAACAATAACTCACTTCATAAAAAGATAAAAATCATACAATACATATGCACAACAAGATATTTAATCCACACTTTAATTATGAATATTCCCATAAACAAGATTCAAGTGTTGGAATAAATACTACATACTTAGATACTCAATACAAATCAAGGAAATAAGGAAATAAACATAAATGGGTAAGAATTTTCAACCAAAAGCTTCAAATCTTCAAGACCAAAGTGTGTGTGCAAACCTTAGCTCCCAAAACTTGTTCTCTCTTGTGTTTGGAACTAATAAGCCAAAAGATTTGCAAAAGATTGGCTAGGTCGTGTATTTATGGGTTTGGAATTGAGAAAATGTGGTATGTCATTGCAGTCCATGTTTGATCCACCTTGACCGCACCTGCGGAAGAATCCTTATAGGTGCGGCTCCGCAGATGCGAGCATTTGAAGTGATTTCTGTCTTCGCAGATGCGGTCCTCCATGAACAGATGCGCAATCGCAGATGCAGTTCTTGACTCGCAAAAGCAGTCCCAAGGTGAGTATTCCCAACTTCGCAGATGCGGGAAATTTCACGCAGATGCGAGGTCGCTTCTGCGACCAATCTTCTGCAGATGCGTAATCACATGAGAGTTTTGTATTGTTTTCACCCTTTTTTGCTTAATTTCACTTCAATTGAATTCAATCACTTTATGGCATCATTTACCTAAAAATCTAATAATACACATCATAAACGACCTCATATTATAGTTAAAGGACATAAAAACTAAAGAAATGAGACTAGAATGAGTGGTAAAATCACTACTCATCATGCTCCTATCTTGTTTGTGAAGAAAAAGGATGGTTCTATGCATATGTGCATTGATTATCGCTAGTTGAACAAAGTTACAGTGAAGAACCAGTATCCTTTGACTCGCATTGATGATCTATTTGACAAGTTATAGGGTACATGAGTGTTTTCTAAGATTGACTTGCATTTAGGTTACCATCAAATAAAGATTTGGGAGCCAAATATCCCGAAGACAGCTTTTAGGACTCAGTATGGTATTACGAGTTCCTTGTTATGTCATTTTGGCAGCCAATGCCCCAACAACATTTATGCATTTGATGCACAGTGTGTTCTGGTGCTATTTTGACTCGTTCACCATTGTCTCTATTGATGACATTCTGGTATACTCCCGGAGTCGAGAAGATCATGAGAAACACTTGAGGGCAGTGCTTCAGAAAAGAAATTATATGTGAAGTTCTCAAAATGTGAGTTTTGGTTGGATTCCGTGGCATTCTTGGGTCATGTGGTATCGAATGAAGGGATCAAGGTGGATTTGAAGAAGGTGGAAGTAGTGCAGAGTTGGCCCAGACCATCCTTAGATACAGAGATCTAAGGTCATTTGGTGATGGATTTTCATCTATTGCAGCCCCTATGACCATGCTGACCCAGAAAGATGCTCCGTTCCAATGGACGAAAGAGTGTGAGAAGAGCTTCTAGAAGGTCAAGACAGCTTTGACTACAACCCCAATATTGATATTGCCTACAGGTTTGGATCTTATACTACATATTGTAATGCCTCGATGATTGGACTTGGAGCGGTATTGATGCTGTATGGTAGGGTGATTGCCTACGCGTCCAGACAGTTGGAGGGACATGATAAGAATTATCTTATTTATGATCTCCAGTTAGCTGCTATTGTTCACGCCTTGAAAATCTGGCGTCATTATTTATACGGTGTTCCTTGTGAGATCTATACTAATCACCGGAATTTGCAGCATCAGTTCAAGTAGAAGGACATTAATTTGCGCCAGAGGAGGTGGTTAGAGCTGCGGGAGGACTATAATATCACTATCTTGTATAACCTGGGCAAGGCCAATGTGGTGGCCGATGCTTTGAGTCGCTGGGCGGAGAGTTTGGGGAGTTTGGCTTATCAACCAGCAGCGGAGAGTCCCATGGTGATGGATGTTCAGGCCGTATCTAGCCAGTTTGTGAGATTGGATATTTCGGAGCCTAGTTGAATTCTAGCTTATTTGATTTACCCGTATTCCGTGTTTGATTGTATTAGAGAGCGTTAGTATGATGACCCTCATTTGCTCGGCCTCAAGGACAAGGTTCTGCATGGTGATGCTAGAGATGTGACCATTGGTGATGATGGGGTATTGAGGATGCAAGGTCGGATATGTGTACCCAATGTTGATGGGCTTCAGTAGTTGAGTCTAGAGAAGGCCCATAGTTTGCGGTATTTCATCCATCCAGGTGCTGCAAAGATAAACCAAGATTTGAGACAACACTATTGGTGGAAGCAGATGAAGAAAGATATAGTTGGGTTTGTAACTCAATGCCTCAATTATCAGCAGGTAAAGTGTGAGCACCAGAGATCGGGTGGTTTGCTTCAGCAGATACCCCCAAGTGTCTGTGCTGATGGCCGCTGAGTCGAGAACGACTCTTTCGGCTTGAGCCCATGCTTCGGATGATCTCGAGGAGGGTGCGGATATGGTCTACAAGCCTTTAGCCGGACGTGATGCAACCCCTTAGGAGGAGACCGTTGTTGTTTGTTACAAAGGGCACGGGCCTGAAGCTTCTCAAGGATAGAGCTTGCCCCTTAGCGATATCGACGCCCTGGGCGACCTTAATTTGGGTCCTCGATTTTTGCCCGGGGAACTCAGGGACGCTCAGGACCCAAAGGCTACCAACGTGGAGGGTCTTGTAAAGGGGAGATATGGTCTTGACAACTTCCTTAATAGCGTTGATGTTGTTAGTGAACATATTGATCTCGACGCTCTCAACACTATCGAGGAAGTAGAGAGGTTTTTATGTATACTTTTTCTAGTTTCAAGTACCATTCCTCATTTTTCTGACTCTTCTGTTTTGTTGTAGGCCAAGAAGATGTACGATCACGCCTTCTCTAGGCTCCAAGATGAGCTTTCATACCGTGGAAAAGAGCTCGAGATGCTCACCTTGGGACTGCAGGAGTTAGAGGTCTCCTGTGCCCGAAAGGAGGAGGCATTAGGCGTGCTTCGGGCGAGTTTGGAGGGAGTACTCCGTGAAAAAATCTGGCCTTGCTGAGCAGGTAACTTGTTATTCATAAATTCATTCTCCATCCTCACAATTCGATGTTACTGATTTATCCTTTCCTTTGCAGATCGGGAAGAAGGATATTCTCGCAGGGTGACTTCGGGAAGAAGGTGTTGCTAAGAACACGGAGATCCTCGAGCTGAGGAGGAAACACGAGGTCGTAACCTCGGAGTTGGCATCGACCCAGGGTCTTCTCCAAAATGCTCGATAAGAGGTTGTTGCGCTATCTGCGGCCAAGGCTCAGGTCGAAGAGATTGTCGTTACATATCTAAGGGGCACCGCCACTACGAATCAGCTAGCCCGAGAGACATCAGATGAGACCGAGCAAAAGCTGACTCGTACTATCGCTTATGCCTGTGCAAAGGCAAGGAGGCAAGCCTTAGAAGAAGCCAGTGTTAAGGGTGTCGATCTCTTCGCTGAGATCGAGGAGGCCCGAGATTTGGAGGAAGAATTGGCTCTCTTGGTCACTTTGGATAAGCATCTCGGAGATGGTTCAGAGGGTAGTGGCGATGAAGAGTAATCCTGCGTCTCCTTTCCTTCTCTTTTTTCTTTTTGCATATGTATTTCTAGGGAAATAGGTCTTGTAAGGGTGACCTTGATTGGTTTTGTCATTGTTAGACCTTGAGGTGCCCCTCAAGGGGCACCACCACTACGAATCTGTTTGCCTATCCAGAAAACCAATTAGGTCTAACAATTAGCTTAATGAACATATTTTTGGCAATGTAAAGAATTTTTTGTTTCCATCCATGCATTCTTTATTTTTCACTGATCATGGGGATTCTAGTTTGGCCTATTCATGTCGACTCTTAGGAGTTTTTATTTGAGGGCAATTGGGACCCTCGAGATTGGGCACTATCCCGAGATTAGGTCGATAGCTTTTTTGGAGTCGATGCTTATAATAGCAAAAATCCTCGGGGTTTCGATATTTCCCGAGCACCGCGCGACAGAATTATTCATGCGACACGGTAGTGGGCCCCCCGGTGTTCCCACTAGTACATTTCCCAAAAAGTGGTGTTGTCATGGACATACCTAATTGGTTTTCTGGATAGGCGAATAGTTGTCGCTTGCCTCTATATATGCATTTGCTCATTTCTTTATTGGAGATTCTGCTATTCTAGGTAACTATCCCTCTCATAGAACTTTTGTTCTTTGGGCTAGTTCTCTCGTCATTTCAACTCAAAGCCTTCGCCCAAACCTTCATCCTCCTCTTCCTATTTTAACGTATCCATGGATGCTACAACAAAATCCTTTCATCAAGGAGAGGAGAGTTCTGCCTCTCTTCCGCATTCGGTTGGTGGTACAACGTCAGTATCCGGTAAGCTGACCTTGAGGTGCTTTGTCTTGAGGAGAAACTCTACGTTGGAGAGGCCTCCCAACGTTCACGGGTATCGGGAGCATGCATCGAGGCTCATCTCCTCAATAGCGGCGGAACATCTCGAGATGATTAGGAAAGTCTGCGGATGGGGAGAAGAAGTGGTACTACAGGTACCTTCCATGGAGGAGAGCATCATAACCCATGTCGAGGGGTTTTTGAATGCGTACACATATCCCTTCACGTTGGGCTCCCTTAATAGAGTCGTGCTTGAGTTTTGTAAGAGGTATCTGGTTACCCTGGCATAGGCTCACCCATCCCTTCAGAAGATAGTGCTGATGAAAAGGTACTTTGCGGATAAGGCCGAGCTTGAATTCACCCTTAGCCACCTTGTTAGGTTATATCGCCCCCTACATTGCTGGGGCTTGATTACTCTGTGACGTCGATCCAACCAGTACCTTGCCGATAACGACGAAGAGGACAAGGATTGAGGGTGGATGAGTTGACTTTTTCGAGCACGGGCAGGCGATATTATCCCTGGAGAGTTTTTGCCATTTCCTGAGAAATGGAATTTCACACGTAAGTGGTATACTTGTATTTTTATTGCTTTGTCCATAGCGCATGCGGGCTCGGTAAAGATATTTTTACATTTCATTCTTTTTAGCGATTCTTTGGCTGCCAAACGAGGATCTTGACCTGGCTGAATGGTCTCGTAAGCTGGTAGCTTTCTCGACCTATGATAAGCCCAAATGGTGAGACCTGTCCAAGGGGAGATGGGATGAAAATCATCATGGTAGGTGTTTAGTGGTGTGTTTCCTTAGAAAGGTACTTTCTTTTTTAGCGCACTAACTCTACTGCCGCAGGTGTTAGAGGTTTTTCCAATTTGAGGCCGCGTCCCCTGGGGGAGGAAGAGAGATTGCCGACCTCGGGGTCGATGATCAATAATATACAAAAAGAGTCTTCGAGGTGTGAGGATGCTCGCGGCAGTGTGAGTCCTTCTATGCAATTCAAAAGAGAAGAGTTGGCCGATCTTCAAGCTTCTGAGGCCTCTATTTTCAAAAAAAACATTTCCCGTTCCCGTCGAAGGTACTTTGAGGGAGAAGGGTCATCTGGCTCATCCCTCTTCTTCCACTGAAGGCACTTCTGGGAAAACTAAGCCATCAGATATATGCTCGAACTTTGGTGAGGCTCAGCAGCTTAGTTCCATGATAAGTTTTGATAGCTGGTATATGATTCTTTCAGTTTCGCGTATTTCTTATCGAGCTTTTTTTTGCAGGGCTTTAACAAGCTTAAGTTAGAGATACTTCGCCATGAGGCTAGGCTGCAGAAAGCTTTGGATGGGGAGAAGTCCCTTAGGCTTCTTTGCACGAAAAAGGAAGATGAGCTGGTATATCTGAGGTATGAGGAGGATTGAAGTCGGAACTACGAAAGCCACGTCGAAAGACAGGTAACCTATACTTCATGTCGATGTATGCTCCCCCTTCTGCTTTTGGAGATTAATATTTTGATATTTTAGTTGAAGAACAAAACTGTTACATCCCATATCCACACGCGTTAGTTCATTCCATATATTAGTTAACATAAATTCAATAAGGAATTACCTTTGAGACGATAAGAAGTTAATCCTATTGGTCTTAAGTGATACAAGGGTGTATAAGGGTGATTAACAAGTATTAGAAGTTAAACGAATCGAGGATGTTGTAACTCGTATTTTCAGGTAAACCTAGAGGTTCTTAATACACTCATGGTCATGTATTAAAGTGTTTGAATCATATAATATCCGTATCATAAGTCTTGAAGTCAAACGAGTTATGAAACAAAAGTCAACAAACATTGTCGCAACTTAGGTTCATAATTTTACTTAAACATTAGGTTAAATGTTTCTAAACTGTTCTCCTAGTTTACAAGGAATTACGGGGTAATATACCCACCAAATTAAATATCTACAAGTCTAGTTTCCAACTCATTAAACCATTTGTCAATACGATCTCGGAGTATAAAGATATTCTTATTTTCACAAGCCTGCGCAGATTGGTAGATGACAAGTAGGTGCATCACCTACTTGCCAAAATGATAGGACAAAATTAAAAGACCTAAGTCGGCCAAGAGAGGACATTTAAGGGGTTATGAACTCAGTTATTTCATCCATATTTCAGACCCTCAAAACCAAAGTTAACCCCTACAACTCCTCCCCAAATATCCCACACAAACCCTAATCGATTTTCCCTCTCTTTCAAGTTCTATTTGAAGGTAAAACCTAGAGTTTGAAGAACCAAAGGAAGGGCTGAGTTATCCAACAAGTAAGACTAAGGAGTTGTGACAATTTCATATCTTGTGATTGGGGCAGTATATACATGGTATGTGAGGCTATCCTGTTTCTTCTTTTGCACGACTCCGATTGTACATAATGTAATGAACGAGCTTCCAAAGATACTCTACTCTTAGAAGCTAGCAGTACTTACATTGCTTTCCCACTTATGGAGCGATTGATGTTAATGTTGCTCCTCTTATTCTTATGTTATCAATGTTGTTGGTACTGCCTGACTCTTATAAGGTTCGTAATGAAGAGTTGGTCCTAATAACGTGTACGGAGGATACCGACCTTACGTCACTCCGAAAGGTTTAGAATGTGATTCCATGAGTCGAGCATGCATTATATATATGTATCTATTTTACTCTACCGAACCGCGCTATAGTTGTCCTGGGTACGACACTTATTGTGCAACCACTGATCAGTTGGGTTTTACCAAGCTCCACGTGGCCGGGTACGATTCTATCGAGCCTTATGACGGCCGGGTACATTTTTACCAAGCCTATTATGGCTGGGTACGATATGATGATGATGATGCCCACAGTGGCGTATGTATTAAAAGTTTATATATACATACATATGTATCATGCATTTCATGTCAGTAGCCCTCAGAGGTACTCAGATGTTCCAGGTTGTATATTCTCTATCCCTGCTTACATTACTGTTCATATTTGTGGTTCCCTGCCTTACATACTCAGTACTTTATTCGTATTGACGTCCTTTTGTTTGTGGACGCTGCATGTCGTGCTGCAGGCCCTAATAAACAGGCAGGTGCAGCTCCCCCACCATATTAGGTTGTCCAGTTCAGCAGTGATTTGCGAGATCCCTTCTCCGGACTTGCCGTGGTCTTGTTATGCATTTTTGTTATAGACATTATGGGTATGTCGGGGCCCTGTTTGGCTATGTTGCAGCACTTATGTTCATTTAGAGGCTCATAGACAAGTGTCGACTCAAGTATAGTTTGGTATGCCTTGTCGGTTGGTTTTTGTTGTATAGTCTTTCATGGTAGCGTGGTAGCTCGTACCTTATATGTAGTTTCTTGATTGTCTAGTCATCCTTTGCTATGTATGTTCATGCCATCATATTTTATTGTTGGTTGTCCATGATCCAGGTCTACCATTTATATTGATCTCGTCAACCCTAAAAGATAATAAAAAAAGGTTAGATAAAATGTACGTTGGTGCTCGGCAAGTATGGTCGGGTGCTAGTCATGGCCCTCCAGGTTAGGTCGTGACAAACTTGGTATCAGAGCAAGTCTGTCCCAGGGATTGTCTATGAGCCGTGTCTAGTAGAGTCTTGATTATGGATGTGTAGCGCGCCACATTTATAATCAAGAGGCTACATGACATCTAGGGTTGTTACCTTCTTCCTGAATCTAGATCGTGCGTAGAGTTGAGTCGTAAGTGTTTGTCTCTAATATTCACCTTGTTTTTCTTTCAGCTATGCCTTCGACTAGGAAGCAAACAATCAGTAGATGGCTTGATACCGCTACGGGAGAGGGTACCGGTCAGGTGCCCCAAGCTAGAGCAGGCCAAAGTGAGGCTTAGAGTGAGATGTCGTCTCATACCTCAGCTACCCCGTCTCCTCCAGAGGATATTAGGAGGCACCCAGTAGCTCCAGTTCCTCCGTATGGCACTATAGACCAGGATATGCAGAGTGCTTTGCAGTTATTGACTAGCTTGGTAGTTGCTCAGGCTCAGAGGCAGAATACAGGTGCTGCTGAGAAACCAGTTAGTACGAGAGTTCCTGATTTTTTTAATTTAGACCCTCCAGTGTTTACCGGATCATACCCCAAGGAGGACCCGTAGACTTTTATTGACCAGGTTCATCGTACACATCGGGTTATGCATGTTAGTGATACAGAGGTAGTAGAGTTGGCTTCTTATCGGCTACGGGATTTAGCGGTTCTCTGTATGATAGTTGGGAGAGATCCAGGGGTTTGAACGCTCCTCCAGCTGTGTGGAAGGAATTTTCTGAGGCCTTTCTTCGTCACTACTTGCCAGTTGAGATACGACGAGCTAGAGATGATAAGTTCTTGAACCTCAGACAAGGTAATATGAGTGTGCGAGAGTACAATATGCAAATCCATTCTTTAGCAAGGTATGCTCCCCATATGGTGGCTGAGATGAGTGATAGGGTGCATTTGTTCGTGAACGGATTGGGACCACATTTTCATATTTCTTCCCTATATCCCCCATGATGATAAATTTTTATTAATATGTTTGCGCATGCCTTGGTGATGGAGTGCAGATGAGATCACTTGCTACCGGCCAGAGAGGGCCATCTAAACCCGATAAGGGTAAGTAGAGGAAAAAGGCGACAACTGCGGCCAAAGTCTCGTCGTCAGCTCCTGGAGCAAGTTTTGATGACGATAATGAGGGTGATGACGACGACGATAACCCTTTGGTACAAAGGAAGAGGTCGGGCACGGATGCCTTCCAAGTGTCTGTGTCGAGGACCGCCGAATTGGGAACGACTAATTCAGCTCGGGCCCATGCTTTGGAATACCTCGAGGAGGGTGCGGATACGGTCCCTGGGTTATCGACCAGACACAGCACGGTCCCTGCCTTAGAACTCGTTGTTGTCGGCTCCAAAGGGCCCATGGTTGGAGCTTTTCGGGGACAGGACATGTCCTTTGGGTTCTTTGATGTTCTGGAGGGCCTTACTTTGGGTCCTTGATTCTCATCCGGAGAGCTTAGGGATGCACAGGACCCGAACATCGCCAAAGCGGGAGGCTCTCATAAGGGGGAAGGCGAGCTCGGAAACATCCTCGATGGAGTTGGCGAGAATATTGGACTTGACGCTCTCGGTGCCATCGAGGAAGCGGAGGGATGCCTACGGCAGGTAATACCTTGATATATTTTGGTGCTTTCATGTATTTTTCTTTGTTTCTCTGATTTTTTCGTTTTGTTGTAGGATAAAAGGTTGTACGACAATGTCGTCTTCAAGCTGTGAGATGAGCTTATAAGTCGTAAGAAGAAAGTCGAAGATCTTGCCTCGAGTTTAAAGGAATCGGAGACCCTTTTTTCCCGAAGGGAGGAGGAGCTGAGTGAGCTCCGGGCATGGTTGGAAGAAATAAGCTGAGACAAAGACAACCTTGTTGAGCAGCTAGTATTGTAATTTACGAACCTGCCTTATTTTAACTTGGTACTTATCAACTTGTTTCCCCTTTTGCAGGTTGGGCAAAAGAATGCTCTCGTGGGGCATTTTCAGGAGGAGATAGTTGTCAAGGATGCGGAGGTCCTTGACGTGAGGAGGCAAAATGGGGTCGTGGCCTCGGAGAGGGACTCTCTACAGACGGAGTTGTCATCGTCCCGAGACCTCTTAAAGAGTACCAAGGAGGATATTGTAGCGATGTCTTCATTTAGGTCTATGGTAGAGGAAAGGCGTCCTCATATAAGAAAGATGACGCTATTGCGAATGAAAAGGCTCGAGACATACTAGCGGGGGTCGAGCAGAAGTTGACTCGAGCAATTGCTCGTGCTTATGAACAAGCACGGAAGTGGGACTTTGAGGAAGCTACTGGCAAGTGCATTGATTTCTCAGCGAGATCGAGGAGGCCCGAATCATAGAGGAAGAAACTGCCTATTCGGATGCAGCAAATGAGGGTTCAGATGATGATTCCGGGGGTGAAGAGTAAATTAAGGTCGTCCTTTCCCGTTTTTGTCTCAGGGTTTCTCAGGGAAAGACTTTGTAAATGCTACCCCCATTGTGCATGTAGTTTTTTGGAATACAATGTTTTTCTTTCTGCTTCCATTATTTGAGCGCTACGTTTTATTGTTTTTGTCTTCAAATTCTGATTGTTGGTTCTCTGGAACATATGCTCGAAGCAGTTGAGGCCATTGAGATCGGGTACCATCTCAAGATAGGGCTGAGAAGTTTTTACATGGTCGATGCCCTGCAAATGTCGAAATCTTTCGTGGTTGAATGACTCTCGGGCGCTGGCACGACAGTATCACTTAAGTGATATGTTTGTGAAATGACCGAGGTGGCCTCACCAGTGTATTTCCCAATTAAACGATACTGACATGCTCAGATTTTATTGGTCGTTAGGGAAGGCGAACGGTCACCACCTGTTTTATATATGTGCTTGCCTTCCCTTCTTTGAAGATACTACTATATTGAATGACCATCTCCCTTATAGGGCTCCACTTTCTTGCGCCAATTTCTCTTAACCTCAAAGCTTTTGCTTAAGTCTTCTCATTTCCCCTTTCATTGCTTTACAATAGCCATGGCTGTTGTGCCTACGTCCACTTGACAATAAGAGGAGGCTTCTTCCTTAGTTTCGTGCTCGATCAGTGGTACACCGTTGGCGTCTGGTGAGCTAGCATAGAGGTGCTTTGTCTTGAAAAGGGACATTTCATTAGAGAGACCTCCCAATGCCCTGGATCATCGGGAGCATGCTTCGAGGTTTATCTCCTAGATAGGGGAGGATCATCTCGAGGCAGTCATAAAAGACTGTGGATGGGGGAGAGAGGTGGCATTGCAGGCACCTTCCCCGGAGGAGGGCATCATGGCTCATGTCGAGGGGTTCTTGAGCATGTATACGTACACCTTTACATTGGGAACTCTCAACAGGGTCTTGCTCGAATTTTGTAGAAGGTATGAGGTTACGTTGGCGTAGACTCACCCATGCCTTTGGAAGATACTGCTGACGATAAGCTACTTTGAGGATAAGGCTGGGCTCAAATTCACCCTTAGCCATCTCGTGAGGTTATATCGGCCTTTGCATTACGGGGCTTTATTACTCTGTGACATCGATCCACCCAACCCCTTGCCATTAACAACGAAGAGGAAAAGGACTAGGGGTGGATGAGTTGATTTGTTCGGGCACAAACGGTCGATATTATCCATAGAGAGTTGCTGCCATTTCTTGAGAAATGGAATTTCACACGTAAGTGGTACACTTGTGCTTTTACTGTTTTTGTCCATAGTGGAGTCGAGATCCATAAAGATGTTCTCCTTATTGCTTTTTGTATAGATCCCTAGGCTGTCGAACGAGGTTCCCGATCAGGCGGAATGGTCTCGTAAGCTGGTAGCTTGCTCGATTTATGATGAGTGCAAATGGTGAGATCTGTCCAAGGGGAGATGCGAGGCAAAACATCATGGTAGGTGTGTTTACTGTGAAAATGGTAATAACAATTAAATTTGTAAATGGGACTCTAAAAATACGTGATCTATTTTTATGCTAGTTGTTAGAGCAGTTGACGCTAGGCGTATGAAGTTTAATGACGAAATACAAGTTAAAACGGGGCAGTAATCAAACCGAGGGGATTGCTATCCGTGCTTCAGAATGATCGATGAAAGGCCTCAAGTTCTATACCCGACTCAAGATCGAGCTATCGGGGGTAACTGTGAAGGGGATAATAGTTAAGATATAATTAAAGAAGGCTCTTTATGGCCAATATCAAGCAATAAATGAAGAACAAGTATGAAAGCGATAAAAGGAAAGAGTAGCCTCAGGCGAGTAAGTTAGAGAGAAAAGAGAGATGGAGAGAGAGAGAGAGGTATTATTGATCTTGTATAGAATGGGTGGAGTTACAGCAGCCGAGAGTAACAAAGTGATGGGGATCCCCTTTATATAGGAGGGGAATCCCGTTATAGTACAAAATACATTAACTGTAAAGGCATGGAGACGGGACGGTTGGACGTGACGTCTTGAGATAGGCCCTGGATAGATCAGCTTTGTTAGATTAAGTTGTGTGCCTTGGAATTCCCCCTAGCATAATATAACCGTTAGAACTCAATGACCTCTGGGGCCAGTACCTGACAACCTCCGAGGGTGAGTATCAACCTCGACTTCGATCCTCGAGGAGCATGACGGCGAGATGACCTAATGACGAGGAAATCAGGCCCTTGGATTAACCTCATACAGATAGTCTCCTTTGATGTTCTTTCAATCGGCGACGGCTACGAGGTGCCAAGATGCACATACACGTTGTTCATGCAGGTTTTAGCATTGACTACGGCGGTTGGCTGCCCTTTGGCTTCCTTCAATATACAGACGGTGCTTTTATAAATACTCCACCCTTTATTTTTATACCCCATCTCATGCCAAAACCCCTAATAAGGTTTGTTCTTCCTTCATTCTTGTTCTTTTTCTGGAAATTAACTCATTTCTTCCTTCAAAATCTCCCAAGGATGGCGAAAATTTCCACTTCTCCTTCCCATAAGGTTGCGGGCTCATCCTCTTCATTTTTCTCTCAAGGCGAAGTGGTTGCTCCCTTTTATGCTGAGGAATGCATCGCAGTATCCTTTGCGATGACCTCCGATTTCAAGGTCGAGAGACCTTCCACGAAGCTAGGGCATCGTGAGCCTATAACTCGGTATATCAACTCCATAACGGACATCGAGAGAGTGAGGACTGACTGTCGCTAGAGGGATACCATGCTTGTGGAGATTCCTTCTCGGGAGTAAGATATTACAGCTCATAAAGCCGAGTTCTGAGTGTATACACCTACCCATTTACCTTGGGGCTGGTGAGGCCATCCTCTCCCCCGATCGACCCCGTGATTCTCGACTTCTACCGGAGTTATCAAGTGACTCTAGGCCAAATTCATCCTTCGTTCTGGCACGTGATGTATATGATCAGGCATTACTCGAACATGATAAAGGAGATGCCCTTTACCCTCAACCATCTGATCCGTATGTATAGTCCCCATCTTCTCTGTGGGGGCTTAATAAAGCTTTGCTTCCAAGCCGCGAAATCCCTTTTTGCCTGCACCAAGGAGCTCAGGGACGAGGGACAGGTAAGCTGATTCGTCCGAGTGAGGAAGTGTAACCTGATTCCAATGGAAAATATATCTTTCCCTTGGAAGTGGAACACTGGGCATAAGTAAACGTGTTGTCCTTGCTTCTTTTTGGCGATATTTCTTCAAGCATCTAACTCTTCTTTTCTTGCCTTTTCAACAGTAGCAATCTACCCTGGCATGGTGTCGGATCTTCGGGGTTGGGTCGCCCGCTTATGCTCAATTTGCCCATATACCAAACGAGTGTGGCGAGATTTATCCTGACCTCGGTGGGAAGCGAAAGACCATGGTGAGCCCCGAGCCTTGTTGTATCCGCATACTTTGACATAGATCGCTATTAGTAGCATTCTTCATCCTTTGCATTTAACCTCTGCATTTATGTAGGTCTGGTGGAAATCCCTTTGACGAAGGAGGCACTGCCCATTGGAGGGGACGCCCTGGTACTTGGCGAGAAGAAGAAAAGGCAGGGGAGTCTGCTGGTTGGGCCTCCGGAGCTCAAGAGGGTTAAGGCGGAAGATTTCAAGGTTGAACCCTCGAGCTGAAGGTAAGGGAGAAAGCAGCTTCTCAGCGGTCCCCGAAGAGTGTATAGACTCGACCGACCCTCGGGCCATGCGGATGGATGCTCCCGGTCCGGAGTCTGATGCTAATGTGGCCCAGCTTTGTGGTGGTGAGGCAATGGATGGAGTATCGAGCACAACCCCCGAGTTGGAAGGTGGCCGAAATTCTTCCCGAGCTAGGATGCCCTTGGTGGTCAGTTCGGAGGGGCCTGGATCCGGGGTCCAGGTTGAACAAGGGACGAAGATTTTGGCTGATCCTGTTAACCCTTTGGTTGTTGTTGATTCTCCTCGGGGAAAGATCCTACCATCTCATGAAGTGCAAGATGTCCCGCGTGAAGAGCCTTCTGAAGCAGGAGCACTAGTCAAAGACGGAGATGCACTCGAGAGGTCGCTGACCATTCTCGAGGGAGATCCTGAGGTTGATGCTTCATTCATTTTCGACGAGATGGGCAAACTTTGCGTGCGGGTAATTTTTGCTAACCTTGTCCGTCGCTCTAGGCTGTTCCAGTCTTCGTTTTTCTAACTTGTCTTTTTACGTGGCTTCAGGCTAAAGTGCTTTATAACCAGGCTTTCACCCAACATCACGATGAGGTGAGCCGCCACGAGCGTGAGAAAGACTATCTTACCAAGCAGGTCACTCATCCCCAATTTTTACTATTATTTGAGCCATTGTGAGATTCCACCGCTTTTAACATCTCGGGCCTAATTTGTGCAACTTGATAAGGAAAACGCCATGCTGAGAGGGGAGCTTCGGGCCAGAGATGCCGAAATTTTCGAACATAGTCGGTACATAAATGAAATGGCTTCCGAGAGGGACAGCCTCCAGGTAAAGGTAACCTTGATCGAGCGTCAGCTCCAGGATGTGAAGGAGGATAGTGATAAGTACAAGGGTCTTCATTCCGAACTGGTGGCTGATTCTGATCAAAGCCGAGGCTGAGGCGCTTATATCCTCGCATAGGGAGGGAGCTGTTGTCGCAGATTCGTGCATTGAGAAGGCGTTTGAGGGGGTTAGCCCGACATTACCTCAAGCTGCGGATCGTTCCTGGCCCGTTTCCTGAAAGTAGACCATTGTGGGCACGTTAGAAGGTTGCTCAGGTGGTGCTAAAAATGGGGGCGAATCCCCGGGGAGAGAAAATGCCGTTGAGAAGGGGTCGTTGGGGGACTCATAATTGTCTGGGTGAACCCCTTGTGGAGCCATTGAGGATGCCGGTTTGGCAATAGATTAGGATGTTTGTTGATTTTCATGTCGGTTTTCGGTTGATCTTCCCGTTTGTACATAGTATTTTCATATTGGCATATGTATAAATTGAATCCTGTGGCTTTATTTCCTCTATTCCCCTCTTTCCCCAAAATCCAGCAAGAATTGTCAATAAACCTTAGACCTGCGATATGGCCCTATGGCTCGTTAGGCAAGCTCGGGGGCATTCATGCACCTGGTCGATGCGATCTTTAATGTAAACTGCCGTTAGAGCTCTTATACTTTTGCTCAACTGTTTTGGGTTCAGTCTTGAGCTCAGTCAACCCTCAAGTTTTATATGTGCATGGGCTGGCGATAATGGCTCTTATGCCTTGGGTCAAAGTGACCTTTAATGTATGTGGCCCTGAGGCTTATGAAGATGGCGGCAATGGCTCTTACTCTCTTGCCCTTAGGCATATATAGTTAACTATTTTGGATTCGGTCTCCGAATCGGGTTACGACTCGAGCTCACTTTTACCCTCAAGTTTTCAAATTTTAAGCTGGCGACCTTTTAATGTGTGGCCTTGAGGCTCGTTTGGCTGGCGACTATGGCTCTTACGCTTATGCCCTTAGGCATATGTAGGCTTTGTTTATCCCTCATTAAGGACTTTTTTGAAATAATTTTGCCTGAACCGCCATCGGTTCGGTAAGAACCTCGATTTCAAATCGTTTGCAGCGATGTTCGAGCACCTCGTAAGGTTTAGCTCGTAGGATGAGTAGCTCGAAGCCTTGTGATTTGGAGCTGACATGGTCGAAGTTCGTTTGCCTGTTGAGGGTATCCTATTTTAACCGGTTCTTTTCGAAGTAGATTCGAAGTAATGGCCTGCGATTTTGTTAGCAATGGTCGGGCATCCCCGAGTCGCGTTAATTTGGCTGGTGCAGCCATTTTGACCGTAGTTATATGTGTTTGGCCTGAGCCGTTTTTGATCCCGAGTGTGGTAGTTTTGGTGTCTGCATCGAGGGTATGCCCTTTCGGGAGTCTTACAAATGCAACACATAGCCTAAACTTCGGGATTGAATTTTATGACTGCAGTAAGGTCTTACAAAATTTTCATGCATGTTGAGGTCTTATAGTTTCTTCATGTCTATTGAGGTCTTACAGTTTTTTCGTGCATGTTGAGGTCTTACAGTTTTTTGTTGTTATGTAAAATAGATCTGGCTAGACTGAGTTTGCCTGCTCGGGTTCTTACGGCCTCGGGTTTTCTAGTGAATTGCGATTGATGACAGTATCCGAGTAATCGAGTTTGCTTAGGCTCGAAGGCCGTTACTCGTGAGCTCGGAATTGCCACATTTTGGTCTTATGAGCATGGAGTTCTGACCCTAAGGTCGTGTGGGTGCCAAATTGTTGAGCATGCTGAATTTTCTTTTGGAGTACGAGATGCTTTTGGCAAAAGATATTCTTTGATTGCTTGGCATAAATACATGTCGTTGTGTAGTCGTAAGCCCGACTTATGTGGACACGGTTCGTTCGATCGTTTGGCCCGGTACATCATTTCCTATTGGAACCTCGTTTGTCATTTCCCGGTACAGGGTTTATTGCAAAGAAAATCTGGTAGGCTTGTTCAGTCCTTCCTAGGAAGTGCGTGGACATTGCCTCGTTAAAAACTTTGACGGCAGAAACCCATTTCGGGAAAAAAGCTCGGTCGAAGGAAAATAGTGCAACGTTTGCTGGAGGATCTTTGCAAAATTTTCCGATCGGGTTCCCTAGCAGTAATACCTCATAATCATCGATACATTTTAGTTGCTCGGAAGCTTTTCTCCTTCCATGGTGCCAAGCTTATAAGATCCCTTGCCAACTATCCCGAGGACACGGTACGGTTTTTCCCAATTCTGGCAAAGATTTCCTTCATTAGGTTTTCGGGTATTGAGAGTAACATTCATTAGGACTAAGTGCACTATCCCGAAATGTCGGAGATTTGTTCTTCTGTTATAGTATCTTTCGATTTTCTGCTTCTAGGCAGCAAATCAGACTAAAGCGAGGCTTCCCGCCTTTCATCTAGTAGCTCGAGGGCCGTTGTCATGGCCTTATTATTCGAGACCTCATTTGTGTGCTAGAATCTAGTGCTCGCTTCCCCAACTTCCACTGGTATCAACGTCTCGGTGCAATAGAGTAGAGAGAAGGGTGTTTCCCCGGTACTTGATTTTGAAGTTGTTCGGTATGCCCATAGCACCTCGGGCAGCGTTTCTCTCCACTTTCCCTTGGCACTCTCCAGTTTCGTTTTTATGTTCTGAATAATGGTTTTATTCGTGGATTCGGCCTGGCCGTTTGCACATGGATGGTAAGGCGTTGACAGGTTTCTCTTGATTTTGTTATCTTCAAGGAACTGTGTTACCTTGCTCCCGATGAACTGCCTCCCGTTATCGCATATTATTTCGGATGGCTTCATTCTCTCTTATTGATGAAATTGATGACTTCATTCTCTCTTATTTTCTCGAAGGCCTGTGGGTCCACCCATTTTTAAAAGTAATCAGTCATAAATAGAATGAAGCTAGCCTCACCTAGTGTCGTCGGCAAGGGGCCGACAATGTCCATTCCCCATTTCTTGAATGGCCATGGTGATAAAACAAAATGTAGTCGCTCGCCGGGTTGGTGGACCACGGGAGCGAACCTCTAGCATTTGTCGCATATTCGGACGAATACTCTGTTGTGTTTTTCCATGTTATCCTAATAGTAGCCCTCTCTGATCACCTTTCGGACCAAGGAATCGGCCCCGAAATGATTTTCGCATGTTCCCTCGTGGATCTCTTGGAGTACATAATTTGTGTTGCCTGGTCCTAAGCATACCGCCAGGGGGCCATCGAAAGTTTTCCTGTACAGAGTCCCTTTTTCATCGAGTGAGAACCGGGCTACTTTGGTTCGCATGACCCTCGATCTTTTTGGATCTGCGGGCAACTTCCCATCTTTTAGATAAACAATACATTTATTTCTCCAATCCCATGTCAGACTGGTAGAGTTAATCTCCGTGTGACCATTCTCGACCACTGATTTAAACAATTGGACAACAATTTCGGGGAGTAGGTCTTTCTTTTCAGTAGAAGATCCCAGATTCGCGAGGGCATCAGCCTTGCTGTTATGCTCTCGGGGTACATGGACTAAGGTCCATTCTTTGAAGCGACGTAACACGACTTGGATTTTGTCCAAGTACCTTTGCATCCTGTCCTCTCGAGCTTCGTAGCTCCAGTTCACTTGGCTTACTACGAGGAGCGAATCACATTTTGCCTCGACAGTCTCGGCCCCCGAACTTTTGGCCAATTCTAAACCTGCAATCATAGACTCGTACTCAGCTTCATTGTTAGTTAATTTTGCGGTTTTTATATATTGTCTAATTACACCGCCAACGGGTTGCTTTAGAACTATACCGAGTCCATATCCTCTTATGTTTGTGGCACCATCTATGAACAGGATCCATACCCCGGAGGATGTGCCTGATTTCAACAAAAGTTCCTTCTCTACCTCGGGTACAAGGGACGATGAGAAATCTGCCACGAAGTCTGCCAGGATTTGGGACTTGATGGCCGTTCGAGGTTGATACTCGATGTCACACCCTCCGAGTTCAATGGCCTATTTGGCCAATCGACCTAATAACTTGGGTTTATGTAGTATGCTCTGGTGGCGGTACGTTGACCGAACGTATATATGGTGACATTGAAAATATGGCTTCAACTTACACGAGGCGCTTATCAATGCGAGAGCCAATTTTCATAAATGGGGATATCGGGTTTCGGCATCCCCCAAGGTTCGGATGAGGATTTTGGTGGGCTAGTCAGGTATCGTTTCAGTTCTTCTAGAGCGTGTTGGCATTCTGTAGTCCATTTGAAGTTGCTCTTTCTTTTGAGTAGAGAGAAGAAATTGTGACTTTTCTTTGATGACCTTGATATGAATCTGCCCAGGGCCGTTATCCGCCCTGTTAGCCGTTCGACGGCCTTTACATTGTTCACCACCACGATCTCTTCCAGGGATTTTATCTTGTCGGGATTGATCTTGATCCCCCTGTTTGAAACCATGTAGCCCAGGAATTTGCCCGAACTATCATGCCCCAAAAACCGTGGAACGCGACCGGTACTCAACCGAGTAAACCCGACTGAGCAAGCCTGTTAGATTTCATTCTACCCAAGCTAGTCCATGAATAAAGAGGGAATGTTATCCCATTTATCAAAACATTATGCAAACTTCCATTAGCAACTTTCATTTAATTTCCGTTAACGACTTCATTCATAGTTTACAAAATATTATAAGTTTACAAGTTTAATGAAAAACATGCTTATCAAGTACCAACTTTTCTAGTCTGGACTCCCAACATCATCCACCACCCACAAACAGTCTACGGAGCCTCTAAATACAATATAAGAGTAATAGGGAAATGTCGTACACAAGGCTCCGACTATACCTCAAAATGTGTTGAGAAAATGAACAAAAGATACATGAGATGACTCCGGGATGGAGTGGGGCTCATCAATACTGCTGGGAAGACATCACTATCACTGGCCGATGCATCTCGCTGTAGAACCATATGTATCATTAAACGATACAGCGCCCTCGGCAAAAGGGACGTTAGGGCCATCGAATAGCACTAGTATGTAAGGCTAAAAGTCCTCTTTCAAAATAGAATAATACAAGCAAAGAAACATGAAATAGTAAGTCGAGTCAACAACATAAAAGATTCCAAATCGCAACATGTAAGTCTTTTAGTTTACGAAAATACTATATATAATTTTTGGTTGGGATATCATTAGCACCGATATGAGTTATAATACCGTCTTTGTTAGCACAGAGTCCGATCACGACCCGATCGGCTAGGTCGTCCCTTTGGAGACATGCTGCCTTTCCACATATGCCGTGTGGGTTGGCGTTACCAATTTACAAATATTACCAAGTTCATCCCAATTAAGGGGAATAACCACGATCCATCCCTACACCGACACGTGTAGTTTCAGGTGTGAGCCTTATGACCCACCCTTCCTCGGTTTTGCTAATGATACTCCAAAAAACATTTTTGATTTGATTTTATATTGCACACAATTGTAGTTTAAATACAAGTATACAACTATAGCATAAACACAACCATTCTTACCTCAATACCTTTCACACTTTATAGTTTTTATTAATGTCTTCAATCTCTCTCGATAACAGTATTTCTTTGGCCCTTTGGGCCTTTTACAAGATTCATCTTTTTCATGGCACGAAGGGCGATTTTGGTTTTCCACATTTTTCTTCTCCTTTATTTCCAAGGATCACCAACAAATATCAATGTACCAAATATTTCGGGAATCATATATTTTTGAGTCAATAGTAATAAAATCATCAAACACAAAGGATTCTTTCCAAAGGGAAACATGCCAACCAACAATTGAAATACAAATTAAAGTTATAAGAAAGTAAACACCTCAATTATCCTTGAATTACCCCCTTTTCCATCATGAAAAATGCACAATTTCAACATCGGAATGTGTAAGGACTAGCATTACATTAAATGTATTTATAAGGTGATAAGTTAGGATTTTAAAGTGTTTATGTCCCTACTTTCCTATGCTTTGAGTATAAATTGATACAAAAACAGTCCCAAAATGCTC
Organism: Nicotiana sylvestris; assembly: GCF_000393655.2. Classification (NCBI taxonomy): domain Eukaryota; kingdom Viridiplantae; phylum Streptophyta; class Magnoliopsida; order Solanales; family Solanaceae; genus Nicotiana; species Nicotiana sylvestris. The sequence goes on along the minus strand of NC_091064.1, from coordinate 92,071,089 downwards.
ATAAGTTGTTCTTGATTGTAGGGTTAATTGACAAAGTGACGAAATGTCAAAGATCGGCTCAAAAAGGAGTGAAACCTGCTCAAGTATCAAAGACCAAGAGAAGTGAAGAAAAAGGGGCGTAGCGCAGACCGCGTAACAATGACCGCGACCGCACTAGTAGGTTCAGAGACTGGACATTTTCAAGCTTAAGGTCACGTAGCCGCAGTAGGATTCACGCGGCCCGTGGAGAAGCTTCACGGCCGCACTCCTGCTCTATGCGGTCCGTGTTCATAGGGTTCAGCAAAGGGCATTTGTCCTCACGCGATGCGCGGACCGCGCCAGTTGCCATTGCGGCCGCGGTACACTCCCACGCGGTCCGTATCCCCCAGTTCAAGTCATCAAACAACTGAAGCCCAAGAGCAAGTGCGGCCGCGGTCCGTTTTGTGCGGCCCGAACTAACCCATAGGGGTATGTTTGTCCAGTTTTTCCAGCCAAGTATAAATAGAAAATTTTACTATTTTTTTAAGAGAGCGGTCAGATCTGAGAATAGAAGAACAGTTGCGCTTGGTGTTGTATCCATTTTTGCTATATTTGCTTCCCATTAACAATAGATTATTGTAGTTTCTTCTTAGTAATTAATTAATATGTGTAGTTCTTCATCTATTTCTTCAGTTTCTTCTTTAATTATGTGTAGCTAAACACATTATCTAGGGTTGTGGCTAAAGCCTAGTGTGGGTAATTGATGGGTGTTGCCATCTAGGGTTAGATTGACTATGGGTGTTTGTTATTTGGGTTGATTTTATGATTTAATTTAGAATTGGTGGTTGCAAACGTTGATTAAAGCTTTGTGGGTTTAACTCTTCTTGAGAAAGAGAGTCTATGACCTCAAAATTGACCCAACAAGGAATTGGGATGGACTCATGAGAAATGATAGTCCCAATTAACGGGTTAAATCTCGAGAGAGTAATCACCCTACTTGAACCCTAGTTGCTTGGTCTAATTTGCCAACCCAATTGGTCTCAAGAGAGTCAATTGGGAAAATCACTCTCTCTACAAAGAGGTGTGAGAGTGGGTAAAATTGTGCAACGGTTATAGTATAAGCCCCAAATAAGTCAAGCGAACCTAAGTAACATCTACCCGTCAATTAGCCACCAAGGTAATGCCTTCTTGTTTACTAATTTTGTTTGTGTAGATCAATCAGGTACAATGGCTCTTAATGCAAATGACCCTCTCGACAATGTGATAGCGGGGGAGGAGGTAGAGGATCTAGAACCAGATGAGGTCTTACATCAAGTTCCACAGATAGGCCGACATGTCAATGTAAATGCAAATGAGAACAACAACATTCCAGACCCTCCTCCGGCACCACCGAGAGTGGCTCCCAGAGTTTTACCAAATCAAGGATACGCTGGTGCTATTGTTCCTCCTCGAATCCGGGCGGGGAACTTTTAAATCACAAATGTTATGCTGACCTTGCTAGAGCAAAGAGGGTATTTCACGGGTGCTTCCGATCAAAATGCCTACAAGCACTTGAAGGGGTTCGTAGATACATGCTGGGGTAGCAAGCAGACAAACGTATCCGAAGATGCGTTGAAATTGAGGCTTTTTCCGTTCTTTCTTCGGGGTAAAGCATTGGATTGGTTAGAAAGGCTTCCCAATCATTCTATTACAACATGGGATGAATTGGCGGAAAAATTTATTCCCATATTCTTCTCTCCAAGTCATATGGCAGCTCTTCGGGATGAAATTCTAGCTTTCAAGCAAGAGCCAACGGAACCTTTGCACGAGATATGGGAAATATATAGAACAATGGTGAAAGAATGCCCTAATAATGACATGACCGAGGCTATGATTCAACAAACATTTTATCGGGGCATCAACACCACAAATCAATGTATTGTGAACCAATTGACTGGAGGGAACTTTATGAAACTTTCTTACCAAGAGGCATGTGATGTACTTGATGAAATGGCCGACACCTCTTCGGCATGGCAAAGCCGAGCAAATGTTTCCCAAGGTGACCCCACGGTTATCCATTTGCATAAGGAATTGCATGATCATGGCCAAGCCATCGCCGAGCTTACAACAACTATGAATCAATTGGCAAAGGCGCAATTGCAACAAGTCCAAAACCCGCGCCAAGTCAATGCAATGGAAGGTGTTTCTATGTTGAAAAGGAGGCAAAGAGGACAACAACCTCAAGGTAATTGTGAAAAATATGACAACAACAATGATGGTGGTGGTTATTCAAATGAGTGTTGTGATGATCAAAGCGAAGAGGTCCAATATGTCAACAACTACCAAGGTAATAGATGTAACTCTTCAAATCAACAATGGCATCCTCAAGGAAATTGAGGCAATCAACAACAAGGCGGGGGTAATTGGAATAACAACAACCAAAACAACAATTGGGGTAATCAAAGAAACCAAGGAAATTGGAATGGTATTAACAATAATTGGGGCAACAACAACAATCAAGGAGGGTGGAAAAATAGCAGGAACCAAGGTAATCGGGGGCAAAGCTTTCAAAGGCCCCCCATGTACCAACAACCGAACAACCCACCTCCCTTTCCTTCTGAAGGTCCGAGTTCGTCCGGAAATGATATGGGGAGAATTGAAAGCATGTTCGAGCAAATGATGAAAAAGAACCAAGATTCTGAGGCCCAACTAGCTTCGCATAACACATCTATCCGGAACTTGGAAGTGCAACTAGGCCAAATCACTCAAGCATTGAATAGTCGTCCTAAGGGTGCGCTACCAAGTGATACGGTGTTGAATCCGAAGGTTGGGAATAATAATCATGTGGCGGTTACAACAAGAAGTGGGAGAGGCGGTGATGTGAATGCCTTACTGCAAAAGCAAGTTATGGATGAAGATGTTGAGTTGCGGGATGATGATGTACCTTTGATTATTGATGATGTGGTTAATCAAAATGCGAAAAATGATGTGCAGATTGATATTAATGATGAGGCTGAGGTAGAGACTCAAGATGCCATGAACCCATCTAGGAAACACGTGATTGACACGCCCGAGCCGGTTGTACAAAAAGCCAAGGCTCATTTGCCTAGGCCACCTCCACCTTATCCTCAACGGTTAGCAAAGCAAAAGAGTGACAATCAGTTCAAAAAATTCATTGACGTGATGAAGATCCTCACAATCAATGTCCCTTTGGTTGAGGCACTTGAGCAAATGCCGGGGTATGCAAAGTTCATGAAAGATTTGGTTACAAAGAAGAGGTCGATAGAGTGTGAAACAATTAAGATGACTTATCAAGTGAGTGCCATAGTGCATTCAATGGCATCCAAGATTGAGGATCACTGAGCTTTTACTATCCCATGTACTATCGGAAGTGCGGATTTTGCTAAAGCCCTTTGTGACTTCTGGGATAGTATTAATTTGATGCCATACTCGGTCTTCAAGACTTTGGGAATTGGGCAACCTCAACCTACCTCAATGAAACTTCAAATGGCGGATCGATTGATGAAGCAGCCCTTGGGCATAATTGATGATGTTCTTGTCCGTGTTGATAAATTCATATTGTCGGCCGACTTTGCCATATTAGATTGTGAGGTGGATTTTGAAGTGCCGATTATTCTTGGAAGACCTTTCCTAGCTACGGGGAAGGCATTAGTTGATGTTGAAGCGGGTGAGTTGACATTCCGAGTGGCAGATGAGAATGTGGTATTCCATGTTTGCAAATCAATGAGGCAATCAAATAGCACGGAGGTGTGTTCTTTTGTGGACATTCTCATAGCCGTGATAGTGTATGACACAAGTTCCATGATCAATGTTGAAGATCATCTTGAGGCCGTGCTTCTTAACATGGATGTCAATGATGATGCTAGTAGAGTGGAGTGCGTGAATGCATTGCATGGTATGGGTTCATATTCTTATGAGCCTAGAAGGCTATCTTTAGATCTTGAAAACCGTAAAACTCCACCAACGAAGACATCGATTGAGGAGCCACCGGTGTTAGAGTTGAAGCCACTTCCTCCACACCTCAGGTATGAATTCATGGGTTCAAATTCTACTTTTCCTGTCATTATTTCTTCTTGCCTTACTAACATGCAGGTTAAGGCCACCTTGGGGGTTCTTCAATAGCGAAAAAGGGCAATCGGATGGACTCTAGCTGATATTCGGGGTATAAGCCTTGCCTTTTGCATGCATAAAATCATATTTGAGGAGGATGTGAGGCATTCACTTGAGTATCAAAGAATACTAAATGAGGCTATGCAAGAAGTGGTAAAGAAAGAGGTTATCAAGTGGCTTGACGCAGGTGTGGTTTATCCTATTTCTGACAGTTCATGGACTTCTCCGGTGCAATGCGTACCGAAAAAAGGTGGAATGATTGTAGTGACCAATGACAACAATGAGCTTATTCCGACTCGGACAGTGACGTTTGGAGAGTTTGCATGGATTACTGGAAGCTGAACAAGGTGACTAGAAAAGATCATTTCCCATTGCCATTCATTGACCAAATGTTTGATCGTCTTGCAGGCCGGGCTTTCTATTGTTTTTTGGATGGTTACTCGGGGTACGAACAAATTTTCATTGCCCCAGAGGACCAAGAGAAGACGACATTCACATGTCCTTATGGCGCATTCGCTTTCTCCAGAATGCCATTTGGATTATGTAATGCTCCAGCGACCTTCCAATATTGCATGATGGCTATTTTCACCGACATGGTGGAGGATATCTTGGAGGTCTTCATGGATGATATTAGCGTGGTTGGGAATTCGTTTGAGGAGTGCTTGGTAAACTTGGATAGAGTGTTGGCCCGGTGTGAAGATACCAACCTTGTTCTAAACTGGGAAAAGTGCCATTTTATGGTAGAAAAGGGTATAGTGTTGGGTCACAATATCTCGAAGCGACATTGAAGTTGATAAGGCCAAGATCGAGGTTATTTCAAGGCTTCCTCCCCCTACTTCTGTCAATGGGGTGAGGAGTTTTCTTGGGCACGCGGGTTTCTACTGGAGGTTCATCAAAGATTTTTCTAAGGTAGTTAACCCATTGTGCAAATTGTTAGAGAAAGATGCCAAGTTTGTTTTTGATGAGAAATGCATGGAGGCTTTTGATCTCTTTAAACAAAAGTTGACAACTACCCCCATCATCACCGCACCAAATTGGATCTTACCATTCGAACTCGTGTGTGACGCGAGTGACATTGCGGTGGGGGTGGTTATAGGCCAAATGATCAACAAGATGTTCCATCCGGTGTACTACTCAAGCAAGACCATGAATGAGGCTCAAAGGAACTACATAGTCACCGAAAAGGAGTTGTTGGCTATTGTTTTTGCTATGGAAAATTTCCATCCTTACCTTATGGGGCTAATGTTATTGTGCACACCGACCATGCCGCCCTTAGGTATTTGATTACCAAGAAAGATTCAAAGGCAACATTGATGAGATGGGTTCTTCTCCTTCAAGAGTTTGACTTAGAGACTGTTGACCGGAAGGGTAGCGAGAATCAAGTGGCGGACCACTTGTCCCGTTTGGAGGAGGAGGGGAGGCCTTGTGACAACCTTGAGATCAATGATACATTTCCCGACGAGCAACACCTTGCGGTGTCAATGAGTGGAATACCGTGGTTCGCCAATATTACAAACTATCTTGTTACCGGAATCATCCCGTGTGAGCTCTCTTCTAACCAAAGGAAGAAGCTAAAACGGGATAGCTTGGATTATTATTGGGACGAGCCCTATTTGTTTAAGATTTGCACTGATGGTGTGATTCGACGATGTGTCCCAGAAGAGGAGAAATTGGGTATTTTGGAAGCTTGCCATTCCTCACCCTATGGTGGCCATCATAGCGGGGCGAGAACGGCTTCTAAAGTGCTTAGTTGCGGATTTTATTGGCCTACTTTGTTTAAAGATGCCGGTGATGTGGTCAGAAGATGTGATGAATGCCAACGATCCGGTGGAATTTCAAAAAGGGATGAAATGTCCCTCAATACAATTCTCGAGGTAGACATTTTTGATGTTTGGGGCATTGACTTCATGGGTCCTTTCGTGAGATCTTGTGAAAACACTTACATTTTTGTGGCGGTAGATTATGTATCCAAGTGGGTTGAAGCCATGGCTTTGCCCAACAATGAAGCCCGGAGTGTTGTGGCATTTCTTAAAAGAGTATCTTCACGAGGTTTGGCAATCCCCGTGCTATCATTAGTGACGGGGGATCTCACTTTTGCAATAAAGCTTTTGATTCATTGCTAGCCAAATATGGAGTTAATCACAAAGTAACCACCCCTATCATTCTCAAGCTAGCGGTCATATGGAAGTCTCCAACCAAGAAATTAAGAGTATCTTGTCTAAAACTGTAAATGCAAATTGGACTGATTGGTCGAAAAAATTGGATGATGCTCTTTGGGCCTATCGGATAGCTTACAAGACTCCGATTGGTATGTCCCCGTACCGGTTGGTATTAGGGAAAGCTTGCCATCTTCCGGTGGAATTGGAGCACAAGGCTATGTGGGCCTTGAGGAAGTTGAACTTAGAATGGGATATTGCTGCAAATCTGAGGGTTGAACAAATTAATGAGCTCGATGAGTTTAGATTCAATGCATACTCCAGGTCGTGCTTGTATAAGGACAAAATGAAGTACCTTCACGACAAATATGCTCGGGGCAAGGAGTTCAAAGTTGGGGATATGGTTCTCTCATTTAATTTCCGGTTATGTCTGTTTGCGGGTAAGATCAAGTCAAAGTGGAGTGGGCCATTTGAAGTTGTGTTCGTGACCCCGTTTGATGCTCTTGATCTAAAAAAAATAGTTAAGTCTTTAGAGTCAATGGTCACCAGGTCAAGCGTTATCTCGGAAAGTTCGATGGCAGCCACGTAGTGGCGCTTCTTCATCTAAAGTGATATGGTGGTAACATGCATCGTGTCGCAACATTAAATCATGCGCTTCTTGGGAGGAAACCCATGTGTAGCTTAGGATTTTTCAGCTAACTGTTTATGAGATGTTGCAAGGTTTGTGTTGAAGCAGTGCAAAACAAAGTTGGAAAATGGCATAGTCTTTGAAGATTTCTAGCGCGGCCGCGGTGCATTTTGTGCGGTTCGCGCTGGCATGAGTCAAAAGGGAGACTCTCTGAAGTTCTTCACTGTAGCCGTGGTCAAGTTAGTGCGGTCCGCGGTGGGCTGACGCGGCCGCATTACACGTTTGTGCAGCCCGCGTAGGTTTCATCATGAGGGGTCACACAAATAAACCCAGCGCAGTCCGCGGTCACTTTTGTGCGGCCGCGCTGGTAGGTAAGTATGGGTCCTACTAGGGCTCTATAAATAGAGACCAAGGGTCTCATTTTACCCTTTTTGCAAATTGGAAACCTAGAACCCTAATTCTACTATTCATCCCCGTCCAAGACTGAGATTCTTGCTTGTGTGGATAGATTGCATTCATTCTTCATAATCCTGGTAACATTTCATGAATTTTTGATTATTACTCTTTTAGTTTTATTTTAATTGCATGCTAGTAGTATGTAACTTTTTTGCCTTCACAATTGTCTTCGAATTGTTAGTCTAGGGTAGCTTCCATGTTAGTTTGAAATAACTAAGGATTGGGTACATGAGTAGGTACAAGTACGGGTAAAAAGTTGAACAAAAATAGAACAAAAGCATGCATTCCCTAGCTTACTCACTGAACCTAACCCAGTGCGACCAGTGGTCGCCTTAGCGCGGTCCGCGGTGCCCTATGGCGGTCCGCTTTAAGCTTCCACGCGGTCTGTGATGCTTGAATGACTAAGGAAAAACTTGTGTCCAGCGCGGCCGCGGTAACTTTTGTGCGGTCCGCGCTGGCCCACCGCGGTCGTGACCCCATTTTGTGCGAATCGCGGTGTGAGATTCAGAGAAGACCCTTCATGGGGTTTTGTTCAGTGCGGCCCGCGTTCGCCTTAGCGCGGTCCGCGGTGCCTTCAACGCGGCCGCATTCCTGATGGTGCGGTCCGCAGTGCCTGGTTCTGCAGCAGTGTCTGCAACTTTCATTTTGCTTCTGCAATTTTAATTCAGTCACATGTTTCACTGCCTATGGTTCAACTAACAATGTTATATGTGTTTGTTTGCAGACAATGGTAAAACAATGAGGAAGAGGTGCTAATCAACCCGGCCGATGTGACTCCTCCCGGGGAGGAAACGGGAAACAAGTTAAACTCACTTCCCGACCTAAACTGAAAACAAGGAAACAAATTGTTATAGACGACCAATCGGGGAGTAAGTACGTACCCTCTCAGGACCTCTCTTCTGATTCAGGGCCAGCTACTGCAGTGCCGGCTTCACATACTGCCCAAGCCCCACAACGTATACCTTCTGAGTCATCTGATGGCTCAGCAGCAGGCAGTGGTGAATACTCCACCTCCCTCACAGCTTCAGTATCTGGGGAGAGTGCAGAAGACGGGACTAATAGTGATAATGAGGTACCGGACAGTGGGGTGCCCCAGGTTGGGGGTTTTAAGATAATTAGAAAACCTCAAGTTTGGGAAGATCAATTTGTCAGCCAGGTGGCATTCCATAAATTTAGAGAATGGTGGCCGTCACGGAAGTTGATACTTGAGCGGAGCTTTATTAACAAAGACCTTCTACCCCTAAACCCTAATGTGCATAGACAGTTCCAGGCTCGAGTGGGTTGGGATTTCTTTAAAGACAATTGTTTGAAGGCAAATGAGCATATGGTCAATGAGTTTTACAGCAATGTGGCTCATATCTTGAAAGGGACAAAAGTGACAAAAGTGAGAAACAAAAATGTGGTTTTCACCGGGAAGGCGTTGAATGAGTATTTGGGGTTCATTGACGAAGATGAGTCCCTGTACAATGAAAAGTTAGCAATGGGTGAGGAGGTTCGTTCGTGGTTAGCTTCGTACCTGGCAATCCCGGGTACGGTTGCAGAATGGTTACAATCAAGGACCAAAATACTTCGGAGAACTTTCAACTTCGAGGCTAGAGGGTGGTTGACCTTTGTATGCAGTCGGCTCGACCCGACTAGTCATGATCAGAATATTCCACTTGCCCGGGCGGTTCTTATTGCTTCTATTATGGTAGGTTATCCTATCAATATGGGCAATGTGATGTCCCGCACCATTTCTGCAGTAGGGGTCCAGCATGACCGGAACTACCCTTTTCCTAGCACCCTTACTATGTATTTCCGGGACTTGGAGGTGGAGAAGAGACCGTTTGACGTCAAGGTAAAACTTGTGGCTCCATTCTCCTGGTACAGTTTGAAGGGGCCAGACAACCCCAAAATCAAAACTTACAAGCTGCCTTCCTCTACTCCAGCTGGCCAGTCTGAGGAGCCAGTGGAGGTAGTGTCTTCGGTTGAGCCCCCCACAGAGCCTTCCACCATGCCTACTGTCACCACTGATGATGATTTACCTCCACGACCCTCCTCCGTTGCTAGCCCCAGTACTTCAGTTGACACGAGGGTCCCTTCTTCCCGGACTTATCCTTTCACGACCCAATAGTTGAGCTGGACACTAGCCAATTTGAACAACTAGATGTTAGCTGCGACATCCAAGTTGTCTAGAGTGTCTGCTACAGTTGAGGCCTATTCAGCACCTTCCACTACTCAGTTTCCTCAGACCATTGAGGACTCACTGAAGAAGCTCCTGGAAAATCAGGAGAAGATTAGGAGGACTCGGGACGCCTTGACTATGGCGGTGGATTCACATGGCAAGGCTTTGAGGGATATTTCCAAGGAGCACAAGAAGATGAGGAAGTCAAGGGCGTATAAGGAGTTGGTGAGAGTGCTAAGGATTGATGTGGACAAGCTATTGGCAGACTAGATGCCTTTAGACTTGTTATTCGGGGATCCAGCCTCAGCAGCAGCACCAGTGCCACAGCCACAGCAGGAGCAGGCACCCAAGCCCCCAAGAAAGAAGAGGAAGCTCCCCAGTTCAGTTGGTGCAGTTATTGAGCTACCAGACCCACAGGAGACCCCCTCCAGTGATGCACCTATCAGTCAGCCGGTTCAGGAGCAGGCCCTTGTCCCAGCAGTTGAGCAGCAGGTAGATCGGGAACCAGTCTGAGGTTCCCGTACATACAGAGGACTTGGGGACCAATGATGATCCCATGCAGACGGACCAGACCTAGGGAGATCCTATATCATTTCTTTTGCTTTGATATTTATTTGATAGTTGGCATTGAGGACAACGCCAACTTTTATTCGTGGAGGTGCGCCCTAATTTTTTCTGGATAACTGTATATATATAGATTCTTAGTTTATTTTTATTGATTTTGTGTTTTTTTACTTTGGGCTATATATAACTTTACATTTCTGTATATATTCATCCCCCGTTGTATATTCTACTCCCCTATTGTACATATTCATTCTATTTTCTATTTTTGCAAGATTTTCATTTTTAGCTTTGTAGTTAGGCTCATAGCCGCTTGTTTTGATTTTGGCGTTTCCAATAAGCCCTTGGTTTTCTTAATGTCACGGTTCTTTCCAAGGGTGGAGTATTGTGCGAACCGGGTGGCTCTTCCCAATGATAGATGGTGTGACAACCTTCTTAAGGGTTTGAGTCAGTCTCTTTGATTTTTCTTTTGTTTTTGATAGTGTAGTTAAAGGCACCTCAAGCAAAGCTTCACTTGGCCTAGCACATTTGCCTTTGATCCCATGGTCAAAGACATAATATTGTGTTCAGGATGGTGAAAGTCGTGGCTTTGAGACTCTTGCATTGACCAAACGATCATCATGTGGTCTTTTTGGACCATTGTGTGTTTAAATTATAACTAAGGTCGTTGTGGGCCCTCGACTCGATGTCTTTAGCAAATCCCTAGCGTGTGTGGTGAGGAATTGAAATTTGAGTCCAAGACCCGAGCCAATGGTCTAGAACTTGCCCTGAATGCCTGTTGAGGCAAAATCCTAGGTGAAATTTGACTTGAGAAATGATTATAGGCTCTCCTTGATCCAAATACTAAGTTGAACAATTTCATAGTTTTCCAATGAAATAATCCCTAGTTAACCCTCTTGAGCCTTAAACCTTTTTCTTTCAAGAACCAATGCTACAAGCCTATACCCATTCTAAACTATTACCCTCTCTCGGCACCCAAATCTTCCCTTGAGTAATGGCAAAAATCTAAGTTTGGGGGGACAGACAAAAAAGGAAGCAAAGAAGTAAGGTACAAAAGAAAGAAAAGAAGGCAATGAAAAAGTAAGAAAAGAAAAAGGACAAAAAGAAAGTCCCATGTGAACAAGAATAAAAAGGGATTCAAGGAAAACAAAAGTGAAAAAGTTGTGGAGAAAGTACAAAAAGGAGAAATGTTTTTGAATTGTATTAGAAACAGTGACAATGTGTGTCTCTAACCCCTTGTGAAGAAGTGAAATCCTCAAAAAGAGCCAAGAAAATTGCGCCAAAATGTATCAAAAGAAGTGCTTAAGGGAAGATTGAACCCATGTGAATAAAAATATGTCCTACCCTTGCCTAAAAGCCTTCACAATGACTCCACAAAAGCAATATTTGATCTCAAGTTAAAGGGAGCTTACATTAGTGGATACTTACATAAGGGGCAAGCATATGGTACTTAAAGCCGGACTTGTGACCTTCCTTTTTGAGAGAGATGAGTGAAATTTCATTTGCTTCGATTTGTGTGTCAATATTTAAAAGGTGAGGTTCGCTTAGGGAGAGTTGAGGATGTGAGAGTTTGGGTTCCACAATGACCAAAGTAAGTGAGAAAAACTCTTTGATGAAATGTGTCAACTCTTGATGCTCTTGTGTCACACTTGATCCAAAGTTTTCAAAGATTTAAATGTGTTAATGATGCATTCGTATTGAGGGCAATTGTTAGTCCCAAATTGATGCTTGTTAAGGTTATTTTACGATATCTGGAATTACTTGGATGTTCCTTTAAGGGGTGGGTCTTATTTTGTTTGCTTGAGGACAAACAAAGGTTTAAGTTTGGGGGAGTTGATAAGTTAGGATTTTAAAGTGTTTATGTCCCTACTTGCCTATGCTTTGAGTATAAATTGATACAAAAACAGTCCCAAAATGCTCACAAGTTGTTCTTGATTGAAGGGTTGATTGACAAAGTGACAAAATGTCAAAGTTCGGCTCAAAAAGGAGTGAAACCTGCTCAAGTAACAAAGACCAAGAGAAGTGAAGAAAAAGGGGCCTAGTGCGGACCGCATAACAATGACTGCGGCCGCACTAGGAGGTTCAGAGACTGGACATTTTCAAGCTTAGGGTCACGCGGCCGCGGTAGGATTCATGCGGCCCACGGAGAAGCTTCGCGGCCACACTCATGCTCTGTGCGGTCCGCATTCATAAGGTTCAGGAAAGGGCATTTGTCCTCACGTGGTTCGCGGTCACGTATGCGCGGACCGCGCCAGTTGCCTTCGCGGACGCGATACACTCCCACGCGGTCCGCATCTGCCAGTTCAAGTCATCAAACAATAGAAGCCCAAGAGCCAGTGCGGTCGCGGTCCATTTTGTACGGCCTGCACTGACCACACAGGGCTATTTTTGTCCAGTTTTTCTAGCCTTGTATAAATAGAACATTTTATTATTTTTTTAAGAGAGCGGTCAGATCTGAGAACAGAAGAACAGCTGCGCTTGGTGTTGTAGCCATTTTTGGCAAATTTGCTTCCCATTAACATTAGATTATTGTAGTTTCTTCTTAGTAATTAATTAATATGTGTACTTCTTCATCTATTTCTTCAGTTTCTTCTTTAATTATGTGTAGCTAAACCCATTAGCTAGGGTTGTGGCTCAACCCTAGCGTGGGTAATTGATGGGTGTTGCCATCTAGGGTTAGATTGACTATGGGTGTTTGTTATTTGGGTTGATTTTATGATTTAATTTAGAATTGGTGGTTGCAAACACTGATTCAAGCTTTGTGGGTTTAACTCTTCTTGAGAAAGAGAGTCTATGACCTCAAAATTGACCCAACAAGGAATTGGGATGGACTCATGAGAAATGATAGTCCCAATTAACGGGTTAAATCTCGAGAGATTAATCACCCTACTTGAACCCTAGTTGCTTGGTCATATTTGCCAACCCAAGTGGTCTCGAGAGAGTCAATTGGGCAAAATCACTCTCTCTACCGAGAGGTGTGAGAGTGGGTAAAATTGTGCAACGGTTATAGCATAAGCCCCAAATAAGTCAATCGAACCTAAGTAACATCTACCCGTCAATTAGCCACCAAGGTAATGCCACGACCCTAGTGCTCTTCCTTCCCAATAATTGCAACTTAGCAATATTCTCCTAGCATAATCTAGCTTTAATCCGTAGTTTTATAATAGTATATAAATAAAAAAACTCAAAAAATGCTTGAAGTGACATTAGAAGCACAACCGTAACTCTAGGCTAGACAGAAAATACAACTCCACTACTAGCTCCCTGTGGAATTCGATCCCGGACCTCTATTCAGGTAAAAGCTATTGCAATCCGCTCTTCCTACCATAGTGAAGTGTCGAGTCGGCAGCGATCATAAGGCAAAGCATTATCTAAAACAACCACTTATGGTCACAGTTCAGGTACAAGGCCTTTAGGCCATTCTATTTTTGAAGTTAGTTCATAAGAGTTGAGTCGAGGCTTATTTCATAATTTGTTTCACATTTTCTCATTCGATTCATTTCCAAACATCTTTATAGTTTATCAACAAATAGGCACATTTAATCAAGGCATTTAGTACACATAAGAGCAACTAGGAGCATTAAACAGATCAAATTCTTCTCACCCGATTAGTATACTAACCTTCATTTAAAATGTGACTCAAGGCTATACCATTTTGGTAGACAAACCACACTTAAACTTACAAAATAATATGGAATTCACTTCCAAGAGAGAATGTTTAGCCTACATACCTCGATTGAGCTTTCCTTAAGTCTTACTACACTCCGGGACTCTTAGCAACGTCAATCTCTTAGGAACATGACAAATCGAACCACAAATTAGAGAGGTGATCATACTTCTTGCTCATTTGAGCATATTTTCAAACACTAAGTGGGCATTATACTTTTAAAACTATTTGTGAAAGATCCTACCATCCCTCATCCCATCCTTAGCTCAAAACCTCACCAAATACATTAAGAACTCATGCATGCAAGATATCCACTCCCATCCTCATGGATTACCCTCCTAATGGTCTATCCTAGTTATATCTAGTAATTAAGAGCTTGGGTTGTATAACCTTACCTTTTAGGAAGACGACCTAGGTGCCTTTCTAGACATATCTTCAATGTTTAAGCAAGATTTTCGGAGAAATATTGATGAAGAACCCCTTCTCCCTCTATGACTCTCTCTCTCTCTCTCTCTAAATGCATCAAAAAATAAGCCTTGAATGAAGGGCAGTGTATAATATATCGACATGGGGCCGGGTAAGAAATTAGAAATTTGGAGCCCCGGAACAGATCTGCGATCGCATATAATTGACATGTGACCCGCAAAAGGGACCGCGATATAGCTCCCAAAACATAAACAAACTGCCCGGGTATGCGACAAGAATGCGGTCCGCATACGTGTTCTATAGTTGCATAATGCACCGGAGAACTGCTACTCGCAAAATTCCAAGGAGATTATGTGATGACTATGCAGCCCGCATATTGATTATGCAGTCGCATAATTGGCCGCATAGTTGACCTCAATATTAACCATCAAACTGCGTCACTCTGTGGTGACTATGCGGTACGCATAGCTATTATGCAACCGCATAATGGACCGCTGAAACGCGCTCTTCCGAAAAACATTATTCTTTTACATTTTAATCTCTGGTTTTGAGCAAAAATTTTCACAAGGCCTTACATCCTCACCCACTTAACATAATTCGTCCTCGAATGAGGATCATGGCTCTCCCCAAACACCCCAACAGGACTTATTTCCTTACATACCTCAAGCTCCCTAATTTCACATGCCCCTTAATTATGCATAGTGATATACTTATCAGGTGATTCTCCTGCTCTTCCCTAATCAATACATTAAACTACTTATAGTATCCTACCGAGAACTGAGAACTAACTTGTTCATATTAAACCCCCGAACAAGAATAAGCTCTAGACAGTATCAATGGAAACAACAGAACTAAATCTAGAAGCCAAAGGGTAGAAGCCATCTTTTGAGAAAAGCCTAATACATTATCGTCCTCTTTCTCTTCCACACCAGATTTATAAGCCATTACCACCAGCTCAGTTGGTGTACCAAAACTACAATCTTTGCCATAGCCTCAACACTACTCTTACTTTTACCAACAACATCATCAACAACAATTGACTCTCCACCTTGGCGGTGTCCCTTTATATTGGATTCGACTCTTCATTCACACCCCAAAAATTCCAAATTTGACTAACTCCCTAAATATCTGAAAATTTTGCCAGAACTTCCTTTATAACTGGGCTCATCCACCGATGAGAGACCCTAAAAAATACAGTTTAACAATACATCCATAACTGAGCAACTAGTACAATATACAAATAACACAGATTTTCCATACATCTAACATTTCATTATCAAAGACAATACCTGCACATGAGTTGCACATATTTAAGACGTCACACACAGAAAGCACCTCTCAAATCATGACCATATGATATACAATTAAGCGAATAAATATTTTCCCTTCCACGACTGTCAACCTAGTTTAATCTCGGATTGCGATTAGCTACTCCCTATAAGCCGACTATCCATTGATTCCACCTTCAACAATTCTCACCGGATGATATAGCAAAGATTCCCAATTACCTTCTTAGACATAGATACATGGAACAACGGAACCATGGAGGGCAACGATACGATGGTGGGGGGACATCATACTCATAACTTGACCCATCTTTTTCAATGTTCCATAACTTCTGAAGTGCACTACACCTACTTTACCCTTAGGGACAATTCATATAGAATATTCCTAGAGGGAACCTTGAGAAAGCCTGCTTACTTTCTTTAACTCTAAATCTTTATGGCGGACACCCGAGTTGAACACTCGGCGATTTTTAATCTTTATTCTGCGAGGGGATAGAATATATACGACCATAGAGTTCCTACCCAATATGATTGACCATGGAACGATGCTACCTTTTGACATTCTTGAACCCATACCTTTAACATATTTACCACAAATAGGAATAACGAGGTTCGAGATTGGACTGGAAGTATTTCAAGAATCCATCAGTGTAGATATATTGAGCAGGGTATTTCATGAGGTTGCATTTTGTTTTAGGAAACATAATACTTACTACGGATTATGATGAAACGATTAATCATTGCGATGAAATAGTTGGTTTCAAACAATGAGGCATGGAGTTTAGAAAGCATATCGGCAATAGAAATCATTCACAGAGGACTATTCAGGTATGTGCCACGGGTCGACTCCTAGAGTGTATGGAAGATCAATTTATCAAAAATGGGAATACTCTGGCACCTTGAATGAGATAGGGGTTTTGAAGTATGAAGTTAAACTACACTCCTAGTATTAATTGACACAAGGAATCTATGCCACAAGACCATGAGAATGAAATAGAAGTTAAACACTCGTGGGGGTACTATAATTCGAACTGCTCAACCCTTCCCGATATTTGATCCTATACGAGAGTGTTGAAGATACGACAACTTGCCTTTCGCATTAATATGATATGTGCCAAATTCAAAACATCTAATACAAACCTTTCACGATTGAATCCACATTGCTAGGACTTATTAAAAATATGGAGGGGGTCATGTGTTGGCTAGAGAAGGAATAAACTCTTTTCTACGAGATTAACACGGTTCTGTTATCATAATTCTCCAGTTGCAATACTGGGCCACTTCACGGGCAACTTCAATACTAAGAATAAAGTGAGCTACTTATTTTGGAACGATTTAAGTGAGCACGTGTTACGCCCCGCAGTATTACGACGATGTTACGCTTCGCAGTAATAGGTTACGATGATGTTACACCTTGTAGTATTGTACGCTAAGTTTGTCGTAAGGTAATTGCCATTAGTCCAAGGAAAATATTATTTGGGTATCATAAGGATAATAAGTGATGAGTAAATTCGTGAAGGTAAGAGGGTAAGTAATATCGAAGAAATCGGATTTTTGTCGAAGTTTGGCATTTTGAGATAAAATATGACCCGAGTTAAAATGCTCGATATTTATGGACTAGTACCATGCAAGGTACCCCATAGCCATAATAGTAAGATTAATAAAGTATATTAAAAATAAGTAAAATTTTAAGTAATTTGAGGAAATTGTTAATTATTTAGGTAATTGATTAATTGTGGGGATAATTATAATTAAATAGATAAAGAACCTTTGTGGGGCTGCCACTTGGCATCAATCTAAGCCCAAGGTGGCAATAAGAGGCTTGATAAGTCATAAGGCATGAAATGCCTTATTTACACGTACAATATTATGGATAAACAACTTCAATTTTTTTGGATAAACAAGATACATTTTTTTTAAACTATAAGCATCTTTCCTATTTTGAAAGTGAAACTAAAAATCTTCCATTTACAAATTCTCTGTGGAAACAACTATATGGCCTTCCAAAAATGTACTCCAAGAAAATCACCAAAGTACAATATATTTTTCTTTTCTCTAACTGTTTGACTAGAAAGCTTCAGAAACACCCATTGTTTCATGTTTGTGTACATAAAATAAAAAGGATACGTTCTTTTCAGCAGCAAATGCACAAAATGATCAACAAGAAAAGCGAAGGTTAAGTGCATTATTCATTTCCAAAATAGGATAAGCTCTAGCACCAAACCTATAGCCAACTGTGCGTTGTTTGGGTCAATAAAGCGCAAAAAGCCTACATGCCATAAATATACTGTTGGATTCAGCAGCTCAGATCTCAATTTCTTAAGGGGTCCGGGTATGTTAAGGCTATCCCTTCTTTCTTTTAGCATGATCCATACGATATGAACGAAACGTGCAAATGCACAAATTCCATAAGTGACTCTACTCATAGAAGTAATAGAAATATCTATGTTCTTTAATTCCCATGTGTCATAATATTTTATCATCTGTTCATGGGTCTTAGAAAAATACGAAAGTTGAAAAGAGTTTACTTTATGATATTACTCAGAGGCAAAATGGTCTTATGACATTCCGAATAATTTTATTGACATACTTTTTATGCACTGCATTCATGTGCACTGACCCATGACCAGATGGCGTTATATACGCGTATATATGTAAATATATGTATATGGGATATGGTAAAAGGTTATGGCGTTATATATGCATCACCACCTGATCAGCTGGTATATGATGATGATGTTGCCCACAGTGGCTGAAATATGATTCAAATGGCGTTATATACGCATATATGGGTATGTATTCAAATGGCGTTATATACGCATATATATGTATGTATTCAAACGGCATTATATACACGTATATATGTATGTATATATATGTATATGGGATATGGGAAAGGTTATGGCGTTATATACGCACCACCACCTGATCAGCTAGTATACGATGATGATTTTGCCCACAGTGGCCGATATGATATGATGGGATGCCCTCAGAGGCTGATAATGTTATGAAACATATACCTATGCACTACATGGCATTCATACGCATATGCATGACGCTGAAAGTAGTTTATGATTTACAAAGTTATTCAGACGTACGGGTTGAGGCATGTACTCCATGTGTCTTCCATTTCTCCTATGTATTTATTTATGTGCCTTACATACTCGGTACATTATTCGTACTGACGTCCCTTTTGCCTGGGATGCTGCGTTTCATGCCCGCAGGTCCTGATAGATAGGTCGAGAGCCCTCCAAGTAGGCTATCAGCTCAGCGAAAGATGATAGTGCGCTCCATTTGCTTCGGAGTTGCGTATTTGGTTAGTATGATTTAGATGTGTATTGTTTGGTTTGGCGGGACTATGTACCGGCCTATATGACACTTATGTACTCTTAGAGTCTTGTAGACATATGTCATGTACGTGAAAGATTGTACAGCCCTATCGGCCTATGTTGTATTTATAAATGATTATGTTAGCCTATTAGGCCCATATGTCACATGTATATAATGATGTAATAAGAAAGGTATATTATGTTGGTACTCAGTCAAGTAAGGTATTGGGTGCCCGTCGCGGCCCATCGGTTTGGGTCGTGACAAAAGTGGTATCAGAGCAGTTCTATCCTAGGGAGTCTACAAGCCGTGTCCAGTAGAGTCTTGTTTATGGGTGTGTCGTGCACCACACTTATAAGCAGGAAGCTACAGGGCATTTAGGATTGTCACTCTTTCTTCTTACTCTAGATCGTGTGGTAGAGTTCAGTTATAAGAATTCATATTTCGGAATTCCATTTTATTCGTAATAAGACGATGCCTATGTTCAAAAAGATGATCGATAAGAGATATAGCTGTGGAAGTGTGGAATTAGAGGAACTCGACTTTGTATCATGCTTATGATAAGTAAATATGAGGCCTTCAGTAGATCATGTGCGTACTGAAAGGTGTAAGCCTCTTGATATGGAGCCTTAAGGTAAGAATGTTTAACCACCTTTATGGTGAAAGACAATGAGAGATTAAGAAGATAAATACAGGTTTCAACAAGCAAAAGAAGCAAGATGCAGAAAGGTACGAGGCACCCAATTAATGAAGGTTAACAACGTTTATAATTGAGGCAGAAGAACATAAGCTTTTTAGGTTACCTTCAACAGTAACAAATGTACGTACAATCGGCCACATCTATCCCAGATATGCCCTATGTGGGTTAACAAGGGTAGTATAAGAAGATATGATGGATGAATTGATTGCGTCAGTTGACAATTCCGAAGGATAGTGCAAATGTGCTAATAGATCTCTTTATGAGACACCTAGATGGTGCACTCTAAAATAGTGCAGCCAGTTATGAGTACCACAAAGACATGCACTATAAGCCTTAACAGAATAAATATTATCTTAGTGTGTCTCGTGTCTCTAGTAAAGAGAGAACGTTAAGCAACTTGAAGAGCCATTGGATAGAGCAAAGGGAAGCTAAGAGCAAAATAATCTCTTGTTCAAGTTTTTATAAAAAAGTGATAAGCATAAATGTTAGCGGGAAATAAGAAAAGAGTTAATAAAGAAATATGAGTAAGATGTGATACATGTATGACAACGGTATATCAAAAGATGACAATGTTACAAAATCTATAGTCAAGTGAAGGAAGAAACGAGAAGTGACATGCCTTAGGACAACAAAAGCGTATAGGTCATAAAGTCATATCCTCACTTCGAGAAACAAGTTCGCGACGCTAACGTGATTCAGAAGAAAAAGTTAGACCCCAGAGTAATTGAAGTCAACATGGACTGGTGGAAAAATATGAACTAAACATGAATTAGGCACTGAGTAATTTGATAGTGGTCGGCATCATAAGAACTTCATATTGCTTTTCGGCGATAATAGAATGGACCACAGAGGACGATTCATGAGAAACTCAGAGAATGGTTATTCAGGAAGACGCTTCCTTATAACAAGCAATGTGAGCAAAGTTCAGCTTAAGGAACTGTATGTGCTAGCTATACTCAATTTCACCATTGCGAGTGAGGAACTTTGTTATCCTTGGTACAGAAGGATTGCCGCAAGGCGAGTAAGGGTCATCGATGATGTGAAAAGACACCAATGATGAAGAGGTAACACATCTACAGGTAGATCCTCGTGGCTTCAACTCTTAGTACACCCCTAAACGGGGGAATATGGAGTGATGTGGAATTAAGTCAGAATTAAGTGGTTCTAGTGACTATAGAATGGTAAAGGAATAATGCGATAAATGAAAGAGGAATGAGATGGAACTTATCCAAATCTTACAAATACGCTACGATTCAAAAATATTGTGCAAGCACGACATCAAGGAAAGGAAGTAAAGGTTCCTGCCCGAGCTGTTATTAATAAATAAGGAGCCAATGCGAGACGTAAGTTAAGACAAAGGAAATAACCCAAGAAAGATTACGAGGAATATTGATATGAGAACGAGCCAACAAGTAGTTAGTAATTGGTTAGGAAGATCCCAGTTATGGCAAAATAGGAGGTTATAGACGAGTCATCAGATCGTGTAAGATAAACATAGTAGAACCCAACATGGAGAGTTCAGCTTCGAAGAATATCATTATAATACTTGAGATATGTTCAAACAAAAGTCGGGATAGTTAAAGGTACCGTATAAGTGTTACGGGGATTAGAAAAAAAGTGCCACTAGAAAGGCAGTCAAAATATCAGTTCAGAAGCAACCATACAAGCACAAGGGCATGGAAGTAAGCAACTACAGATGATTAAAGGCAAGTAAGGACATCAAAAAGGTCTGTAATAAGCCCACAACTTTACGAGAGTCAAGGGTTATACCTAAGTACTACAATGAAAGACTACCTGAGGAGATAAGAAAGAAGGCTTCAACCTAAGCACAACAACCTAAAAAAAAGAAATGGTCGCGTAACAACAATCTCGCAACCACATTGTAAGCATTCCAAAGGAAAATGGCACCTACCGTGGTTAATGAATGGAAAGTAAGAATTAAAAGTAATATTCGAGATCATATGAGTTGTATAAAAACTCTGGCAAGTGTGAGCACTAAGATAAGCTAAGATAGAATGAAAGAATTATTTGATCAATTATCCAGAGTTAGTAAGTTATGGATACACTCAAGATTTTGGAGCATTATCCAGGCAGCATATTTGTTGACAATTATACAGCCATAAAAGACTCCGGTATAAGTTAAAAGAAAGAATTAAGCTCAAGGCATAAACAGAAGATTGTATCATGGATATTCCATAACGCCCATGGAAAGCTAAGGTAATAACTGATACTATGAGCCACAGATTGGAAGACAGCTTAAGCCTACGTAAAGGCT
This sequence comes from Nicotiana sylvestris, assembly GCF_000393655.2. Taxonomy (NCBI): domain Eukaryota; kingdom Viridiplantae; phylum Streptophyta; class Magnoliopsida; order Solanales; family Solanaceae; genus Nicotiana; species Nicotiana sylvestris. The sequence goes on along the minus strand of NC_091064.1, from coordinate 92,049,375 downwards.
GATCAGAAGGAAGAGGAAACTAAATAATTACATCACCCAAGTAAATTAGGAGTCTAATTATTGGATCCAGAAAAATTATAGACGTTTTGCTTGAGAACATGATAGAATCACTCTAAATATCAGACGTTCAAGAGAAATAACACAACAACCATAATCTATAATGACTCTACAAGGAAGCTAGTTATAAGATGTACCGGCCTCATAAGAAGTTAGTACAAAGCTCCCACGGGATTGTGTATGTACTATAGGTGCAAGTATTATAATAGAGCTTCAAGTTATGGACATCAATTACACCTAGATGGAAGGAAGGTAACGAAAGAGATAGAAGATACGATGCGGGATTTTAAGTAAGTAAGGTAAAGGTGAACAACGTATGAGATACTTAAACGCAGAAAGCTATGGATAGTCCTTATTTCGGATAGAAGGTTATAAGCATGTGGATCCAATAACTGGGAATGATAGCGCCATGGTCGGCGGCATGTCTTCCAGCCTTTGATTTCTAAGTACTGGGAGATCTAGTTAACAAAATAGGAAAAAGTTAGAGACAATATGATGTCTCGCTTGACGTTCCAGAATAACATAAGAAAATCTATGGTGCAAGAAAGTTGAAGGAATGTTCATAAACGGATATGTATAGGTTGCAAGCTAAAGTATGGTAGAGCGATAAAGTTCTAAGGAAGTGTAAGTAAGGATGAGGAATGACAAATGAAAAGGTGACGAGAATGGATAAGTCACTAGGATTAACCCCTAGTGGCAAATTATTACGTAAGAAGTTTTAAGTTATCAATGGTATATTGTAGATCAATATTGAGGAGAATTAACAATAGTTGGAAAAAAGTCACAAAGTATAAGATGAGATTGGATCGTCATTCTAAAGATGAGCAGAAATGAGAAAGCATTAAAGGACTTAAATTTATACATATGAAATAAGCAATGAGAGTAAGTTGGGATTTGGTAGCAGACCTCAGCAACGATAAATTAAAGTAAGAGTTATGGCAGTAAATTCATACGGATGGCTAAACGGACCTATGCGATGAGATATAGCAATATTCGTGAATTCAACAAAGTACCGAGCGAAGAACTTCAGTATACTCATATATACCCCAAAGGGACATCTTATCAAGCTCTACATATGAATCCTAGAGATTGGGCACACTTACAAAGTCAAAATTGTACAGGCTGCATGATGAAATGTAGTAACAGTTACGAGATTGGGAGGATTTCGACTACAAGTTGTGATGTGAGAAGGAGGCCTAAGGGGGGGAATGCCCTGGACTTTGGACTCATTCACAGAATAGTCGCCTAGATAGCAAGGGAAGTTCTAAAGTGTTCAGAAGATATAAGTTATGAAAATTATAAGTGAATCAGTCAACATTCGAGGACGAATGTTCCAAAGGGGGGAATAATGTTACGCCCCACAGTATTACGATGATGTTACGCTTCGCAGTAATAGGTTACGATGATGTTACACCCTGTAGTATTGTACATTAAGTTTGTCGTAAGGTAATTGCCATTAGTCCAAGGAAAAGATTATCTTGGGATCATAAGGATTATAAGTGATGAGTAAATTCGTGAAGGTAAGAGGGTAAGTAATATCGAAGAAATCGAATTTTTGTCGAAGTTTGGCATTTTGAGATGAAATACGACCCGAGTTAAAATGCTCGATATTTATGGACTAGTACCATGCAAGGTACCCCATAGCCATAATAGTAAGATGTATAGAGTATATTAAAAATAAGTAAAATTTTAAGTAATTGAGGTAGTTGATTAATTGTGGGGATAATTATAATTAAATGGATAAAGAACCTTTGTGGGGCTGCCACTTGGCATCAATCTAAGCCCAAGGTGGCACTAAGAGGCTTGATGAGTCATAAGGCATGAAATGCCTTATTTACACGTACAATATTATGGATAAACAACTTCAATTTTTTTGGATAAACAAGATAGGTTTTTTTTAAACTATAAGCATCTTTCCTATTTTGAAAGTGAAACTAAAAATCTTCCATTTACAGATTCTCTATGGAAACAACTATATGGCCTTCCAAAAATGTACTCCAAGAAAATCACCAAAGTACAATATATTTTTCTTTTCTCTAACTATTTGACTACAAAGCTTCAGAAACACCCATTGTTTCATGTTTGTGTACATAAAATAAAAAGGATACGTTCATTTCAGCAGCAAATGCACAAAATGATCAACAAGAAAAGTGAAGGTTAAGTGCATTATTCATTTCCAAAATAGGATAAGCTCTAGCACCAAACCTATAGCCAACTGTGCTCCAAGGAAAAGATTATCTTGGGATCATAAGGATTATAAGTGATGAGTAAATTCGTGAAGGTAAGAGGGTAAGTAATATCGAAGAAATCGAATTTTTGTCGAATTTTGGCATTTTGAGATAAAATACGACCCGAGTTAAAATGCTCGATATTTATGGACTAGTACCATGCAAGGTACCCCATAGCCATAATAGTAAGATGTATAGAGTATATTAAAAATAAGTAAAATTTTAAGTAATTGAGGTAGTTGATTAATTGTGGGGATAATTATAATTAAATGGATAAAGAACCTTTGTGGGGCTGCCACTTGGCATCAATCTAAGCCCAAGGTGGCACTAAGAGGCTTGATGAGTCATAAGGCATGAAATGCCTTATTTACACGTACAATATTATGGATAAAAAACTTCAATTTTTTTGGATAAACAAGATAGGTTTTTTTTAAACTATAAGCATCTTTCCTATTTTGAAAGTGAAACTAAAAATCTTCCATTTACAGATTCTCTATGGAAACAACTATATGGCCTTCCAAAAATGTACTCCAAGAAAATCACCAAAGTACAATATATTTTTCTTTTCTCTAACTATTTGACTACAAAGCTTCAGAAACACCCATTGTTTCATGTTTGTGTACATAAAATAAAGAGGATACGTTCTTTTCAGCAGCAAATGCAAAAAATGATCAACAAGAAAAGTGAAGGTTAAGTGCATTATTCATTTCCAAAATAGGATAAGCTCTAGCACCAAACCTATAGCCAACTGTGCGTTGTTTGGGTCAATAAAGCGCAAAAAGCCTACATGCCATAAATATATTGTTGGATTCAGCGGCTCAGGTCTCAATTTCTTAAGGGGTCCGGGTATGTTAAGGCTATCCCTTCTTTCTTTTAGCATGATCCATACGATATGAACGAAACGTGCAAATGCACAAATTCCATAAGTGACTCTACTCATAGAAGTAATAGAAATATCTATGTTCTTTAATTCCCATGTGTCATAATATTTTATCATCTGTTCATGGGTCTTAGAAAAATACGAAAGTTGAAAAGAGTTTACTTTATGATATTACTCAGAGGCAAAATGGTCTTATGACATTCCGAATAATTTTATTGACGTACTTTTTATGCACTGCATTCATGTGCACTGACCCGTGACCAGATGGCGTTATATACGCGTATATATGTAAATATATGTATATGGGATATGGTAAAAGGTTATGGCGTTATATACGCACCACCACCTGATCAGCTGGCATATGATGATGATGTTGCCCACAGTGGCTGAAATATGATTCAAACGGCGTTATATACACATATATGGGTATGTATTCAAATGGCGTTATATACGCATATATATGTATGTATTCAAACGGCGTTATATACGCATATATATGTATGTATATATATCTATATGGGATATGGGAAAGGTTATGGCGTTATATACGCACCACCACCTGATAAGCTGGTATAAGATGATGATTTTGCCCATAGTGGCCGATATGATATGATGGGATGCCCTCAGAGGCTGATGATGTTATGAATCATATACCTATGCACGACATGACATTCATACGCATATGCATGACGCTGAAAGTAGTTTATGATTTACAAAGTTATTCAGACATACGGGTTGAGGCATGTACTCCATATGTCTTCCATGTCTCCTATGTATTTATTTCTGTGCCTTACATACTCGGTACATTATTCGTACTGACGTCCCTTTTGCTTGGGGACGCTGCGTTTCACGCCCGCAGGTCCTGATAGACAGGTCGAGAGCCCTCCAAGTAGGCTATCAGCTCAGAGAAAGATGGTGGTGCGCTCCATTTGCTTCGGAGTTGCGTATTTGGTTAGTATGATTTAGATGTGTATTGTTTGGTATGGCGGGACTCTGTATCGACCTATATGACACTTATGTACTCTTGGAGGCTTGTAGACTTATGTCATGTACGTGAAAGATTGTACGGCCCTATCGGCCTATGTTGAGTTTATAAATGATTATGTTAGCCTATTAGGCCTATATGTCACATGTATATAATGATGTAATAAGAAAGGTACATTACGTTGGTACTCAGTCAAGTAATGTACTGGGTGCCCATCGCGGCCCATCGGTTTGGGTCGTGACAGCACGAAAGTCATCCTACAATTGGCAGAGAAAAGATCTTCTTGTGGCGGATTGTGAAAATCTCAAATTTCTCAGAAACTTATGCAGACAAATGATCTACTTCCACTGATATGAACACATATGATAGGAGATGAGATAGTCTCTCATGTTACTAGTTAGTAATAATTCTTTATGATAATATTGACGACGGAGCAAGGTGATTATTTGAACCATAGAAGCCATCTACACCAGGGAGAAATGAGCGACGCAGGAAGGGTCACAACATATGCAAATTTTACGACCGTTCATGCATAAACACAAGTGAGTAGATATTATCCATTTGAAAAAAATGACATGTAAGAAATTTATCAGATATAGTTCATTGGTGAGCGTCTAGGAAAGCAAGTGAAAATAGTTTCCCTCGGATTCTGACTCAGATCAGTAAATCATGATAGAACTCAATTCCACAAGAGGTTGCAAGTAAGATAATTGTAATAAAGAGGCTTCACGAATAATACATCTCACTCAAAGAGTAGATACACAGAATTGACCATAAGGTCGTCCTGACTGTATCCCAAATTCCACAGTAATATAAGGATTGATATATGACAAAGTAGAGCCAGAGTCAATAAGGGATACTCATCATGAGATTGAAAAGTCAACATACTTGTAACCATACCTGAGAAATCTTCCGACCATTGATGCCCCCTCAGAGCATAGAACCTGTTAGGCCCTACCGAGCTCTGAATACCACCCCCTGACCGCTCCACATCCTGAAGGTGCTATAGATGAAGTCGTTGAAGAACTGGCTGGCTGCACCACACCCCTGCCCATGATCTGGCGAGATGAATGACAATCTCGTTGTAGGTGGCCTGACATACCACACCTGTAGCATACATTGGTACCATAGCGACATACTCTTGGATAATATTTCCCACAACGATGATGAGGTCCACTAAACTGACTTGCCCCACCTACCTGATTCTCACCATTTTTGTATACATTACAAACTTCCCCTTTATCCTTCCTCCAAGCTTCCAATGCGGGAGTACCGATTCCAGTATTGGTTTGTTGTGTGGGCCCTTGGAATTTCCCTGATCTACCACCCCAAACAAGTTGTTGGGCATACTCACGACACAATATTAAATGTTCCTTTCCACATACTAAGTCTGGGCAGACCGCGATAGGTGTACCCAACCTAGGGCATTTATTCTTCTTGTGCCCCCTCTTTCCACAACAGTAACATATCTCAAGTGTCATCCAACATCTCCCAAGTGACGTTTCTTGCAAAATGAACAATTCGGCTCATGAGCACCAACAACCCACTTTCATTTCTTAGATGCTCTCACCACACGCTCTGGTGGTGCGGCGACATTGGCAGGGACAAGGACACTTCCCTTAGCAATAAGTTCTTCCAATCCTTCCACAGCTTGACGCATCCTCCCTATGAACTCATGTGCAATTTACCCCAAATTCAATGGCGGGGTTATTCTTTCATTGCTGCTTCGGACTCGTGGATTACTCATCTGGAAAATGGGCCATAATAATGAAATTAGATCTCTATCCCGATCTCTATAGCACGATCCAGAATATCAATGAAGGGTGGAATTTCCTAAATGTCCAAATAGCCTCCAACTTATAGATGTGGTCGACAACACACCGATAAGAAGGACTCTACTAGACATGGCTCTGAGACATCCTAGGACACTTTAAAACCTTAGGCTCTAATACCAAGTTTGTCATGCCCCAAAATCCGTGGAACGCGACCAACACTCAACTGAGTAAACCTAAATGAGCAAGCCTGTTAACTTTCATTCTACACAAGCTAGTTCATGAATAAATAGGGAATGTTATCCCATTTATCAAAACACTAAGCAATATTCCATTAGAAACTTTCATTTCATTTCCGTAATGACTTCATTCATAGTTTACAAAATATTACAAGTTTACAAGTACAATGAAAAACATGTTTGTCAAGTACCAACTTTTCTAGTCTGGACTCCCAACTTCAACCACCACCCACAAACAATCTACGGAACCTCTAAATACAATAGAATAGTAATAGGGAAATGCTGACAACAAGGCTCCGGCTATTCCTCAAAATGTGATGAGAAAATGAACAAAAGATACATGACAAGACCCCACGATGGAGTGGGGCTCACCGAGACTGCTGGAAAGAGAGTATCGCTATCACTGGCTGATGTTGCTCGCTGTAGAACCACTTGTATCATTAAAAAAAATAGCGCCCCCGGCAAAAGAGACGTTAGCGCCGTCGAATAGCACTAGTATATAAGGAAAAAAGTCCTCTTTCAGAATAGAATAACCATACAAGCAAAGAAACATGAAACAGTAAGTCGAGTCAACAACATAAAAGCTTCCAATTAGCAACATGAAAGTATTTTAGTTTACGAAAATACTATATATAAAGTTTGGTTGGGACATCATTAGCACCGATATGAGTTATACCACCGTCTTTGTTAGCACGGAGTCCGATCACGACCTGATTGGCTAGGTCGTCCCTTTAGAGACATGTTCCACGATCACAATTTCCAGTTTTTGATTCCCATCACAATACCACTATGTGTGCGGCATGGCGTCCGACCACGGTCAGATCGGCTAGGCTGCCTTCCCACATATGTCGTGTGAGTTGGCATTACCAATTTACAAATGTCACCAAGTTCATCCCAATTAAGGGGAAAAACCATGATCCATCCCTACACCGGCACATGTAGTTTCAGGTGTGAGCCTTATGACCCACCCTTCCTCGGTTTTGCTAATGATACTCCCAAAAACATTTTTGATTTGATTTGATATTGAACAAAACTATAGTATTAATACAAGTATACAAATATAGCATAAACACAACCATTCTTACCTTAATACCTTTCATATTTTATAGTTTTTATTAATGTCCTCAATCTCGCTCGATAACAATTTTTCTTTGGCCCTATCACAAGATTCATCTTTTTCATGGCACGAAGGCTACATTTGGTTTTCCACATTTTCCATCTCCTTTATTTCCAAGGATCACCAACCAATATTAATGTACCGAATATTCAAGGAATCATATATTTTCGAGTCAATAGTAATAAAATCATCAAACACAAAGGATTCTTCCCAAAGGGAAGCATGCCAACCAGTAATTGAAATACACATTGAATTTATAAGCAAGCAATCACCTCAATTATCATTGAATTACCCCTTTTTACATCATTACAAATGCAAAATTTCAACATCGGAATGGGTAAGGACTAGCATTACATTGATGTATTTATAAGGCAAAGCATTATCTAAAACAACCACTTATGGGCATAGTTCAGGTACAAGGCGTTTACGCCATTCTATTTTTGAAGTTAGTTCATAAGAGTTAGTCGAGGATTATTTCATAATTTGTTTCACATTTTCTCATTCGATTAATTTCCAAACATCTTTACAGTTTATCAACAAATAGGCACATTCAATCAAGGAATTTAATACACATAAGAGCAACTAGGAGCATTAAAAAGATCGAATTCTTCTCACCCGATTAGTATACTAACCTTCATTTAAAATGTGACTCAAGGCTATACCATTTTGGTAGACAAACCACACTTAAGCTTACAAAACAATATGGAATTCACTTCCGAGAGAGAAAGTTTAGCCTGCATACCTCGATTGAGCTTTCCTTAAGTCCTACTACATCCCAAGACTCTTAGCAACGTCAATCTCTTAGGAACATGGCAAATCGAACCACAAATTAGAGAGGTGATCATAGTTCTTGCTCATTTGAGCATATTTTCAAACACTAAGTGGGCGTTATGCTTTTAAAACTATTTGTGAAAGATCCTACCATCCCTCATCCCATCCTTACCTCAAAACCTCACCAAATACTTTAAGAACTCATGCATGCAAGATATCCACTCTCATCCTTATGGATTACCCTTCTAATGGTCTATCTTAGCTATATCTAGTAATTAAGAGCTTGGGTTATAAAATCTTACCTTTTAGGAAGAAGACCTAGGTGCCTTTTTTGACATATCTTCAAGGTTTAAGGAAGATCATACGAAAAATGTTGATGAAGAAGCCTGTGTCCCTCTAGGACCCTCTCCATCTCTCTAAATGCTTCAGAAAATAGGCCTAGAATGAAGGGTAGTGTATAATATATCGACATGGGTTCGGGTAAGAAAATTAGAAATTTGGAACCCCGGAACAGATCTGCGATTGCATAATTGACATGCGGCCTGCAAAAGGGACCGTGAAATAGCTCCCAAAACAAGAACAAACTGCCCGTGTATGCGATAAGAATGCGGTCCACATCCTATTCTGCAGTCGCATAATGCACCGCAGAACTGCCACTCGAAAATTTCCAAAGGAGATTATGCGATGACTATGCGTCCCGCGTATTGATTATACGATCGCATAATTGGCCTCATAGTTGACCTCAAAATTAACCATCAAACTGCCTCACTCTGCGGCGACTATGTGGTCCGCATAGCTATTATGCGACCGCATAATGGACCGCAAAAACGCGCTCTTCTGAAAAACATTATTCCTTATCTTTTTAATCTCGGGTTTTGAGCAAAAATTTTTCACAGGACCTTACACGAACCCACTCGAAAGGCACACTTCTCGGTGTTGAGCTTCATGTTGTAGCTTTTGAGGATGTTGAAAGTTTCCTGCAAATGGGTCAAATGGTCCTCCGCACGTAGGGAAGCATATCATCAGTATATACCTCCATTGATTTACCTACATGATGCTCAACATTTAATTAACTAGGGGCTTGTGTGTTTCCCCCATATTTGTTAGCCTGAAGGGCATTACATTGTAGCAATATGTACCATAATTTGTGACGAAAAAGGTTTTTTCCCTGTCCTTGGGGTTTATCTGGATTTGATTATACCCGAATAGGCATCAAGAAAAGTGAGGGTATCATGGCCGCCCGTAGCATAAATCAGACGATCGATATTAGGCAATGGGAAGGAATCTTTGGGGCATTCCTTATTCAAGTCTTTTTAATCCACACACTTTCTTAGCTTGTTCCCCTTTTTGGGCACTACTACTACGTTGGCCGGACAATTGGGGTACTTTACCTCTCTAATGGATCCGATTTTATGAAGTTACGCTACCTCTTCTTTAATGAAGGCATGTTTTACCTCGGACTGTGATCTTCTCTTCTACTTTACGGGTTTGAATTTAGGATCAACGCTCAGCATATGAGAGGTTATTTCCGATAGGATTCCTATCATATCTAGGTGGGACCATGCGAAATAGCCGATATTATTACTAAGAAATTGAATAAACATTGTCCTGAGTTCGGGGGTCAACCCCGTTCCCAGGTATACCTTATGATCCGGGAGGTGCTTGATTAAAATGGTCTGCTCCAAATCTTCGATTGTAGATTTGGTCGCATCCAATTCTTCGGAGGTGATGAAGGTTCGTTGGGCGAAGAAATCTTCATCGTCGTCCTCGGGGTGCCTGTATGTTTCTATCCTCATCCGAGATCGGGCACATTGGGATTGGTGCCTCGTGGTGGACCGCAAATATTTCTTTCGCTACCCGTTGTTCTCCATGTATGGTTGTGATGCCATCCCTCGTGGGAAATTTTATCACCTGATGCAAGGTTGAGGGTATTGTCCTCATGTTGTGTATCCAAGGCCTGCTAAGTAATGCATTGTACTTCATGTCATTGTCGATGACCTAGAACTCGGTGTTCTGAATCGCGCCGGATGTGTGGACCAGGAGGGTGATCTCTCTTTTCGTTACTTCGCCGGTCATGTTGAAGTCATGGAGGATTTGAGGGACGGGAACAACTTGATTGAGCAGCCCTAGTTGTTCTACTACCTCTGATCTAATTATGTTGGCCGAGCTGCCTGGATCAACGAGCACGCGCTTTATCCTGGTATTGTTTAAGAGAAACGAGATCACCAGCGCATTGATATATGGTTCTATCATGCCCTCGAGGTCCTCCTCACTGAATATGAGGGTGTCTTCGGGTACGCGGTTTTGGGTCGGTCCTTCTTCCTTAAGGGACGTTCATGTTCGTTTGAACATGGGTCCTTGGGGAACGTTGGTTCCCCCAATAATTATGTGGACGTCGTGTCGGAGAACCTTCCCTTCCGCCCGGGTTCAGTTCGGTGATGTATCGACATCTAGAGCAGTCGTGTCCTTTTCTCGGTTGTTTTCAAGGTTCTGGTTTCCCATTTTGCTCACCGAGCTAGGCGCTCTATCATGAAATCTAAGATCTTGGGCAATAAAAAGCATAAAAGATAACTTGTGTTGTGTAACGAAACCAGCTAGAAGATAATCACTATTATTTTTAGCCCCACGGTGGGCGCCAAACTGTTTACCGTGAAAATGGTAATAATAATTAAATTTGTAAATGGGACTATAAAAATACGTGATCTATTTTTATGCTAGTTGTTAGAGCAGTTGATGCTAGGGGTAGCAATCAAACCTAGGGGCTTCCCATCTGGGTTTCAGACTGATCTATGAAAGGCCTCGAGGTCGATACCCAGCTTGAGCTTGAGCTACCGGGGGTAACCGGGAAGGAGATAACAATTATGATATAATTAAAAGAGGCTCTTTATGGCCAATATCAAGCAATAAATAAAGAACAAGTACGAAAGCGATAAATGGAAAGAGTAGCCTCGGGCGTGTAAGTTAGAGAGAAAAGAGATAGAGAGATATATTATTGATCTTGTGTAGAATGGTTGGAGTTACAGCAGTCGAGAGTTACAAAGTGATGGGGATCCCCTTTATATAGGAGGGGAATCCCGTTATAGTACAAAATGCTTAACTGTAAAGGCATGGAGAGGAGATAGTTGGACGTGACATCTTAAGATAGGCCCCGGATAGATCAGCTTTATCAGATTAAGCCGTGTGCCTTGGAATTCCCCCTCGCATACTATAGCCGTTAGAACACAATGCCCTCTGGGGCTAGTACCTGATGACCTTCAAGGGTGAGTCTCACCCTTGGCTTCGATCCTTGCAGAGCATGACCACGAGATGACTTACTGACGGGGAAATTGGGCCCCCGGATTCATCGCATACAAGGTGAATAATGGCTTGTTTTCTTAGAAAGTTGCTTTCCTTTTAACGCACTAACTTCGCCGCTGCAGGTGTTGGAGGGTTTTCCGAGATGAGTTCGTGTACCCTCGAGGAAGAGGAAAAACTGCCAACCTCGGGATTGGTGATTGATAACAAACAGAAGGAAACCTCGAAGGGCGAGGGCGCTTGCAGTGAAGCAAGCCCCGCTCGGAAGGTCAAAAGAGATATGCTGGTTGATCATGTTGCCTCTGAGTCCTCCATTTTTGGAAATATTGTTTCTTTCTTGTCGCCGTCTTCCATTCCCATCGAAGGTACTTCGAGGGGCATTCGAGGGCAGGGGCCGAGCGAATCGAATAAAGCGTTAGGTAGTCGTACTCCCTTCGGGAATTATTTTATTGTGGCGATGAGGCCAAGCCAGTAGATGTGTGTTCAACCTTTGACGATGCTCAATAGCTTAGTTTTATGGTGAGTTTTGGCAGATGTTATAGGCTTTTTTAGTTTCATGTCTTTCCTTCCTTATTGAGCCCTTTTTTTGCAGGCCTTTGACAAGCTTAAGTCCGAGCTACTTCGCCGTTAGGCCAGGCTATGGAAAGCTTTTGATGGGGAGCAATCCCTCAGGCTTCTTTGCAAGAAAATGGGAAATGAGCTGGTATACCTGCTTTATAAGGCGGATCGATGTCGAAAATACGAGGGTTGTATAGAAAATTAGGTAACCCTTGTTTTGAGCCTATGTATGCTCCTCCTTCTGCTTATGTAGTATAATATTCTCCTGTTTAAGCTATAGAGAAAAACGTAAGTTCTTGAATGACTATGGGGCAAAGTTGGCTAGGTTAACTGTGAGTGTAACGAGCTAGAAGCCCAAGTTGCAGACTAGAGGGATATTTTAGCCAAGGCTTCTGCACTTGAAGTGCAATTCCAGAACGCTCGTACAATTAGCCCAGTTCAAATGAGCATGAGCTCGAGTCTAAAATTTTAAAGATGAAGACAAAGGTTATAGATATTCGGACTGAAGCCGAAGTGGTTGGAATCATTGCTGATAAGAAAGTGGACGTCTTTTTGCAAGAGGCCGCCGACACTCGAGCTGAGCTGAGAAGGGCTCTCGACCTAGAGAGTAGGAGAAAAGAGTATGTTAGATGTAGATCTCGGAGGAAAACCCTCAAGGAGATGCACAGAGGTTCGATCTCTCGAAAGAGATAGAGCAGGCAAAGGTGAATGAGTATGATGCTAAGTTCCTTTTGTCTGATACCAAGGATAGCGAGGAAGAGGTCGAGGGGCCATAGTCCATGAGGGGGACGTAGATTGGATTTTCCTTTTCCGATTTTGTATGTAATACCAATATCATAAATGGAGCTTTGTACTTTTTCATATATACGTACAAAAAGAAGCCCTGCAGCTTCATTTTTCATGCACTTCTCAATGTTTGTTAGCCATCAGCCAGAAGAAATGGTCTTCGAGTTAAAAGGGAATCCTCCTATTCATAGAACGACCTTGAGGCTTACTGAGTTGGCCCGTAGGGTATTACGCGCTTTGATCGGTAAGACCTTTTAGTATAAGCCTGTGTTTGACCTCTTATGCTTAGGCATATTTAGTTAACTGTTTTGGGTTAAATGTTCGAGTCGGGTTTCAACTCCAGCTCTTTTAACCCTTAAGTTTTTGGATTTAATGATGTCCTTTAGGCTCTTACGTGTTTGGTCGGTATGACCTTTTTTATGGGCTAGCGGCAGTGGCTATTACGCATCGGGTTTGTACGACCTCTAGTATGGGCTGGTGGTAGTGCCTCTTACGCTTTAGGTTGGTACGACCTTTTATATGGGCTAGCAGTAGTGGCTCTTACGCATTGGGTCGGTGCGACCTCTAATATAGGATTTATTTTTCCCTCGTTAAGGACCTTTGAGATTGTGTTTTGCCTGACTCTTCGATGGTTTGGTAGAACCTCGATTGTGAGTCATTATGTGGCGATGATCGAGCACATTGGGAGGTTTTGGCTCAGTGGCTAAGTATCTCGAAGCCTATAGTTTGGAGCTGATATGGTTGTAGTTCTTTTCTTATGTCGAGGGTAGCCTGTTTAACCGATTCTTTTTGAAGTACTTTCGAAGTAATTGAAGGCTTATGATTTTATAACGATAGTCGGGCATCTCCGAGTTGCGTTAGTTTGGTCAGTACAGCCTTGTGACCATATCATTGCGTTTGGTCGGAGTCTTTCAGTCCTCGAGTGAAGTAGTTTCGGCGTCTATATCGAGGGTATGCCTTTTTAGTGGTCTTACAAGTTCGATATATCGCATTAACTTTAAGATCGGGTTTGTGCCTTTTGTAAGGTCTTACAAATCTCTACATGCCTTACTTGATGTCTTACAGTTCTGGTTCCTTCGTACAAGTATGCTTCATGCCTTGCCTGAGATCTTACAGATATTGTTATTTGGTACAAGTAAGGTTCATGCCTTGCTTGAGGTCTTACAGATATTTTTGCTGCCTTATATATGCCTTACAAGACCGAGGTTGCCCACATAGGGTCTTATGGTCTCTGGTTTTTGATAAGTCGATAGGGGTGGCTATTGGCGGCAGTCCGAGTTATCAAAAATATCCTGGCTCGGGAGCCATTTCTTTTAAACTTGGTGTTGCCTCATTGAGTGCTTATGAGTTCGGAGTTTCCGACCCAGAGTTCATGTGGCTTTGAGTGTTTGATGCTAGTCCCTGAGTGTTTGGAACGCTTTTTGGCTTAGGAGCCATTTTTGTATTCTTGTTGTTGCCTCATTGATGGCTTATGAGTTTAAAGCTCTGACCCGAAGGTCATACGACTTCGAATTGTTGACGCCAGTCCCTGAGTGTTGGGTATTTTTTTGGCTTTGGGGCCATTTTTTCAATCTATAGCGGAGTCGTTTGAAACTCGAAATGCTTTGATGGAAAGTATTCTTCAATTATTTGGATGAAGTATACATGTTTTCGCTTTTAAGGGCTCAGTTATTCTATACGGGCACGGTTCGTTCGACCGTTTGGCCAGGTACATTATTTTCCTATCGAGACCCCATTTAGCGCATCTTGGCTTCTCTGAGAAGGTGTTTCTTTAGGGGGGATGCCCCCTAGTATTCGAGGTTGATTGAAAAGAAGCCTTGAATACTTGTTGAGTCTTACTTAGATAGCATATAGATGTTGCATCGTTAAAAACCTTGCCGGTAAAACCCTTCTTGGGATAAAAACCCAATCGAAGGAAAAGAGTGCAACGTATGCTTTTGGAACCTAAGGCCTTCGAGTTGGAAAGAGCTCCGACCATTTCGATCGGACACCTGCATTCAGGTTAGTATAAAATGTAACTGAAAAAGGGAGATGACCATACCTTAGCGCTGACGGTGTTTCGGACCTTGATGTGGTTCAGTCGTTTGTTGTGAGGACTCGGTACGGTCCTTCATTTTGTTTAGTCGGGCTTAGCTGAGAATGTAGCTCGTTATCGCTATCTTATTATTTGCTTATCCTTTGGCTCCTTCGGTAGTGTAGGTGTTGGTGTCGGTGCCACATCATGCACCGCGAACATCTCTTTTGCCGCATGTTGTTCCCCGTAGACGGTTTTTATCCCATCTTTTTTTTGGGAATTTTATTATTTGATGGAGGTTGGACGGTACTGCTCTCATGCAGTGTATCCACGGCCTTTCGAACAAGGTGTTGTACCTCATGTCTCCTTCGATAACATGGAATTTGGCATTTTGGGTTGTGCTGGCCACGTTGACTGGGAGGGTCATTTCCCCTTTCGTTGTTTCGCTTGCCATGTTGAACCCGTTGAGGACTCGAAAGGTGGCCATGGCTTGGTAAAGTAGTCCAAGCTACTCTACCACCCTCGACCTGATAATCTTACCCGAGATACCTGGATCCATAAGTACATGTTTAATTTGAAATGTATTTACAAGAAAAAGAGATTACCAGTGCGTCATTGTGAGGTTGAGACAAGGTCTCGATGTCCTCATCGCTGAATGTGAGAGCGTCCTCGAGTATGTAACCGCAAGTTTGCTTTTCTCTAGTGATGGATATTTTTGTTCTTCTAATCATGTGTTCTTGTGGAGAATGAATGCCTCCTAAGATCATGTGGATGACATGTTGTGGCTCATCCATTTCATTCTTTTTGGTCGCCTCATTTTCCTGGAACTTATTTTTAGCTAGGTCGTTGAGGAATTCTAAGGAGGTGACATTTGTTGAGTAGTCGAGCTACATCTTCTCGGAGTTGTTGGCAATTTTTGGTCCTGTGGCCGTGCGTGTTGTGAAATTCACACACTATTGTGGTTCCTTTGTGAAGGATCTAATTGTACAGGCCTTGGCCACCTGGTGTCTCTGATTTTACTGATGGAGAATACGATGTCTAAAATATCAACGTTGAATTTGAATTCGGATAAGCAAGGTGCCTCCGTTGGCCCCATGTGCCTATCGAACCCAGCTCTATTAACAAGTCCCCGAGGATTTTGGCCTCGATCCATCCTCCGGTAATTGAGAGGTATGTTATGCCTTGGGGCATTTCTTCTATCTTCAGTGTATGGTTGGTATCTCTCTTTATTCGGTTTTGATTCTTTTGCCGAAGCCTGCTAGGATACACCAAGTCCGAGGGGGCTCCTAGTTGGTCATCTTCGACCCTGATCTTTCATTTGTATCGGTTGTGGACGTCCGACCAAGTCACGGCGGAGTATTCGACTAAGTTCTACTTTAGTTGCTTCGAAGATACCGAGCTTCGCTTGTTCAAACCTTGAGTGAAGGCCTGCACCGCCAAGTCATCGGAGATCGATGGTAGTTCCATTCGTTCCATTTGGAAGCGAGATACAAACTTTTGCAGCATCTCATTCTCCCTTTGCTTGATCTTAAAGACGTCGGATTTCCTTATAGCTACTTTGATGGCACCAGCATGTGCCTTTATGAAAGAATCTGCCAGCATGGCAAATGAATCTATCGAGGTTGGGGCTAGGTTGTGATACACATCATTGCCGCTTTCGAGAGTGTTTCCCTGAACTTCTTTAGCAGGATAGATTCGATCTAATCGTCCCTCAGGTCGTTGCCTTTCACCGCACAAGTGTAAGTAGTGACGTGCTCGTTGGGGTCTAAGTTTCTGTTGTACTTTGGAAGTTCGGGCATTCTGAACTCTTTGTAATGGGTTTCGAAGGAGCTTCCTACGGGAATTGCATTTGTACAAACTTCTTTGAATCTACACCCCTCAGGACAGGGGGTGAGTCCAAAATTTTATCGACCCTAGAATTGTAGGTCTCTACCTTCTTATCGTTGGCTTCTATTTTTTTCTCGCCCGACTCGATCTTCTTTGTGAGGTCCTCTATCATATTTATGATGGCAGGGTCGGCTAAAGACCCATTGTTTCTTGATCTTTCTAGTAGCTGCTCCACTCGGGTGGCCGTTTCTAGAGCTACCGTGATATGGGTCTTTTGGTGGTTTTGCAGCTGAGCAATTGCAAGCTGTTGTGCCTGTAACATTTCCAAAATAACATGAAGGCTAATCTATTGTTCTTCCCTCGCTGGGGTTTTATGAGCTTTTTGTTGGTCTCCCTGGCGTATGCTCCTATTAGTGTGGGATCTTATATCGACGTTTTGGGCATCTCGTGAGACCACAACTATGGGGATAGGCTATGGCGCGTCCCTAGGGTTTAGTGGTGGTGCGCCAATACCTGGAACAACTACACCATTTTCTTTGTCGTCCTCAAGACCATTTTTTTCATATGCATTCATTGAGTTAGACATTTTTACATGAAATCAAACATCTTGGACTAGAAAAAGTGTGAAAGATAACTTGCATTATGGGGTGAACCAGCAAGAAAATAATCACTATTATTTTTAGCTCCAAGGTGGGCGACAAACTGTATACCTTGAAAATGGTAATTACAATTAAATTTGATTTTGTGGTTCTAAAAATACATGATCTGTTTTTATGCTAGTTTTTAGGCAGTAGATTCTAAGTAAGAGATTAGGAAACGAGATAACTGCTTGTAGATAGTATAATGACCAAACCAAAGGGCTGGCGTATACGGGCCTCGAGCTGGCGTATACGGGCCTCGAGGTCGAGTCTGATGCTCGGTTAGGAGCAATCGAGGGGGGGTTAAAAGTTATGATAGCTTTGTTGGAAGCCTGTTATGATCAATAACAAGCAATAAATGAAGAACAATTAATGAGGTATAATAAATGTAAATAAAGCAATAAATGTAAGCAATAGAGCCAAATAAAGAGTATGTTTTTGTTAGAGAGCAGAAAGAATGTTCTTGTATTGAATAAGTATATTGTGTCTTACAAAATGACCAGGATCCCCTTTATATATGAGGGGGGAACCCAACATAGTACAAATACATTTATTACAAAGATATGAGGTTGATATAGATATTTAATGCCTCGGTAAGGGCGCATATCAGCTTGTCAACTTTCATCAAGTGCCTAGGGAACTAGCATTTTTCTATGGCAGTCGTCGATCCAGATTGTCTCTGAGCCAAGCATTTTGGAAACTCTACATCGGGCCCTTCCTCGTGTTTTAGGAGGTGCATATTTGGAGCCCCGGAATGAACATAAAATCGTCATTATTAGTCATAATCACATAAATTTAATGGATGTGTCACGAACCCAAAACCAACCCGGTCATGATGGCGCCTATCATGGAACTAGGCCAACTGACACAATACCAAAATCAATCAATATTGTCCTTCTTAGGATAAAATCAAAACTATTTAACAGTAAACATTTATAAAGTGTTCTAACCAAAACAATCGTGCGGAAAGAAAGCCCGACATCGGGGTGTCACTAGTCATGATCATCTACTACAATCGTCTGGCAACATCAAGACCAACATAGCTGGAAAAAAAATCACTGAATACAACCAAGGGAGAATAAGGAGGGAGGAAAGAAGGGCTGCAATCGCCAAGTAACTACCTTGCTAACTCCGATGAACCAGCCACTGAGTAATCAACACCCGCTACCGAGTTCAAAAATACCTGAATCTACACACAAGGTGCAGGGAGCAATGTGAGTACACTAAGTCAGTAAGTAATAATGGTAAATAAACGATGAGTTCATTGAGAAGCGTCTAAAAATCATATACATATCATAACAAAAAAACCTCAATGGAAATAACAAGGTTCAAATTAGCAGTTAAAATCTGAACATCTCGTAAAAGTTCCAATTTCAATGAAAGTTGTTTCAAATATTTGTTCAATATTTTTAATAGAGGATTAGTATAAAAGAAGAGTGAAAACGGTAATTTCATAAACACAGACCCCTTGGGTAAAGTATCACTCATATATATATAGCCCCTTGGGCAAGCCTCTCAGTCACTCGTGACTTAAATCACATCAATTAGTGCTCACACTCAGCACTCACGCTCAATAGGTACCTCATAATAACCGCTGCGGCGTGTAGCCCGATCCATAAATATATAGTCAATTGCGTTCTCTTGGGGTCTGCAGACTCCGAAAGGGCTCCTACAGCCCAAGTACTATATCGCTGCAGCGTGCAGCCCGATCCAACATATTGCTGTGGCGTGCATCCCGATCCATAATTATGTAATCCTCACCAACAGGCCCTCGACCTCTCTTAGTCATCAATCTCATAAGCCACTCGGGCATTTAAGTGAAAAATCAGGGAACTCAGTCCAAACAATTTTCATATATTTAAAAACAGAGTAATGAAACTGAATCAGACAATAAACAGATGAAAATCATGACTGAGAATATGCTTTCGAATAAAAACAGTGTGGGGATAGTAGTAAAATACCCCTGATGATCCAAAAAGTACGGCACAAGACCCCAAACATGGCATTCAGCCCAAGTTAACAGAGTCATTTCTAAAACGAATAGATATCATATAGAGTTTATCAAAATATGCAACTTTACGGTTTCCACGGGACGAACCAAGTCACAATCCGTACTGGTGCATGCCCGTCACCTAGTATGTGCGTCACCTCATTTACAGAAATAGCACTAAATTCCAGGGTTTCATACCCTCGGGACTAGATTTATAATCATTACTTACCTCAAACTGCACGAAAATCTACGCTGCGATGCCCTTGCCACTCGACTCGGCCTCAAATCACCCCTAATCTATTCAAAATTAGAATCATGTCATCAATACATGCTAGAGGAACAAATCCCACACGAAAATTATCAAATTAAATCAAAATTCACGAAATTGGTCAAACCCGGCCCCCGGGCCTATGTCTCGGAATCCAAAAAAATCGCAAAACTAGAAACTCATTTCACTCCCGAGTCTTTACATACCAAAATCATCAAAATTGAACCTCAGATGGCCCTTCAAAACCCCAATTTAAACTCTCCAATTTCAAGTCCTAATCTCCCAATTTCTTCACTAATTTCCCACTAATATCATGATTGAACAATGGAATAATAGCCATAAACACAAGATACGAGGCCAAAGTAGTTTAGCTCAATGAAAACACTTGACTCCCTCTTGAAATCACAGCTCCAGAGCTCCAACTAGCTCAAAAATGGTGAAGAAATGACAGAAATTCACGAAGGGGAACTTATATACATTCTGTCAGGCACTTCCCCACAAGTGGTCTTCTAGTCGCACCTGCGGAAAATCCATCGCAGGTGCGGTCCTCACTTAAATTTCAGGACCTGCTTCTGCGGTCAACTTCTCGCTCCTGCGGTTTCGCAGGTGCGGTACGATGTTTGCTCCTGCGGTCTCGCAGGTGCGGTACGATGTTCGCACCTGCGCCTCTTGCCCTCTCCGCTATGGCTGCTTCCGCGGCTGTTCCACTCTGCATGTGCGGTTATGACACCTGAAACACACTAGAAATTTCATCAACTCTTAAACCTCAAAAACCAATCCATCAACCATCCGAATCCATCCCAAGGCCCTCGAAACCTCAACCAAACATGCCAAAAAGTGACATATAATCATTAAAACTTATAAAAACATTCGGAACTCTCAAAACAACATTGAAACGCCAAATCACTCTCGGATCCAAGCCTAAGGATTTCCAAACTTCCGAATTCCGCAAACAATGCAAAAACCTATCAAACCTCCTCCGAATGACCAAAAATTTTATACACACGTCACAAATGACACAACGGACCTAATCCAATTTTCGAAATTCCATTCTGACCCCGATATCAATATTTCCACTACCGACCGGGAAATGCCAAATTTCCAATTTCACCAATTCAAGTCTAATTCTACCATAGACCTCCAAATCACATTCCGGACATGCTCCCATGTACAAAATCATTTAATGGAGCTAACCAAATCATAAAAATCCAAATCCGACATCAAATACTAGAAAGTCAAAACATGGTCAAACCTTTCAAATTTAAAGCTTCAAACTGAGAATCATTCTTCCATATCTGTTCCGATTACGATGAAAACCAAAACCGACGATTTACATAAGTCATAGTACATCATACGGGGCTAGTCATGCCCGAGAACTAGCGAGCAAGGTGTAAATTCTCAAAACGACTGGTTACATCTTCCCCCACTTAAACATCTGTTTGTCCTCGAACGTGCCCAGAGTTGTTTCAAAAGCCATCAAATCATTGTATAACCTTGCCATGCACATACCCAGGGGTTGATCCCACGTCACCCCATCCTATGTAGGTCCGATCACAACAATATAACTAGAATTTCACAATTCACCATAGCCCATAACGTTAGAACCATCTCTCCATTTACGAAATTATCTATAAGATCAGAATCTCACATCTATACAATGTATAAGTCCGAACAAGTTGTAACAAACCATAACTGTAACTCAAGATGTAATCACATGATATACCACATAACTCAACCACTTGTAGCAATAACTCCTAATCACAGCAAGTGCTCAAACAACTCAATACTGGTAATAAACCCTCTTATCAAACAAGGCCTCATTAAAAAAAATCGTATACTGCCAATGATAAACAAAACACGCAGAAAGTTATAACCATTCCTCACACTAACTAGTCATGGGGCTCCCTCTCCTTCGGCAAGGACCAAAGTAAATTTCTAAGACAAATCCCGATATTATCCTTCCAACATGCTGGAGTCGAATCCAATAGTATTCATCTAGATCCAAAGGGCCTCATCTCATCCAACATGACTACTCTAGTGACATGACATATCGATACAATCTAAAGCCACAACTCATGCGACCCGCACACCAATAAGCAACAGTCCAAATGTACTCAAATCATGGAAAATGACTCAAATAAAAGAGCTATACCACAAGCTCACCAGTACAACCACAACACAATGCTAAGAACACATCACATATCGAAAAACTAGAACACACGAATCTAACCCGAAGGATCATACCTCCACATAACTTCGCTGCAATGCGCGACCCTATCCAAACACTGGTTCACACGAGACATCTCAAGTCACCATGCTCAAAATCATCAACCAGGCACAATTTGATATCTAGTACCAATAGTGAATCACCATACCCACGGAGAAGAAAATGACGCAATGCCATACCAGCCCGAAAGAACATATCAAATGCGCAATCAATCATGCAACACCCAAATACCCGTCTCATTCAAATTTCGCTATAAAGACCCAAATAAAACCATATCACTTGTGCATAAATCAAATAATCACAACTCCTCGCAACACAGAATGGTAACTCATAGATCACTCCAGAATGTGAATAAGCTCAATGACAATCGAATGTCACATCCCTCAACAATAGAAACTTGGAGTCAACAATTCCGACCCGATGTAGAACAGACATCCATATTGGGCCTACCAATGAACCCTAAATCAACATTGGACAACCGTAATAGATAATTAACACTCCGAAAGTTCACAATGACTGAATCATGACACATACCATCACCTGACTAGTTTTGCCCACATCTTCACAGTCCACAACCCTGAAATAACCTGTTTATGAGAACTCGTAGTCTCGAAATCCATAAACCGCACAAATCACAAAATCTGATCCCAACTCCACCACTCGAATATTTTGCACACCTCTAATACTCAATCATTCCCCAAGGGATACTGCTAAAATTCATCTATGCCACTAAGCAACCTCGAATATCAATCGTCGATCAAACAAGAGAGTGTCGCAATACTAATGAAGTATCCTTAACACGAGCATGTTGCCCCTTTCAGAAATGTATACCACCATCAAGCCACACCAATTAGTAATATCATTTACCTAGTCATCTGAAGTTGTCCATGCTACCTAGGAATTTATGACTTTCCTTCCATAACCGAACCGTGACCTTACACATGCAAATTTCAACCCTAGACAACATATCGTATATACCATGCCATCCTATGATAATTATGAGAACATCTTAATCCATTCCAAGTCACAAGCAACTACATACTCGACTAGCCAAGAACTTTCCATTTGATTCCATCTAGAAGAAAATCAATATACATCACATGATCTCTATGCCAGTAGACGATATACATCCTAACCGTGGAAGGAACCATCAAGAACTCTCTGAATCCCACTCGCACCAAAACTAAACTGTCATGACCTATTCCTTCAAACTCAACCAAGCTACACAGGTCACTAAAAACCTAAGAGCATTGCCCTGAGACACCTATAGAAACTCGTAACCTCATAAGCACCCAAAGAACTAATCATACCCCTTACCAAAATTCTGAAATCCTCAACCTAGATGCACCATACGAGACTCAGACATAAAACCACACCGTCTAAAGCTCATAAGCTACTGAATGTTCCTCTTAAGCATCCCAATAGTAACATAACTCAATTACTTACATTGAAGAGACTTCCTATGAATTTAGCTATCCTTTCCCTTCATTAATACCGAAACGTAGGATCCGCTATGATATAGAAATGCCACAAATCTTGACGCCTTCCAATGTAAGTCCCAATATCTAGCCAAATACACATCTTGAAGAATTCCCAATTGTTACATATAAATCTTGAATCCATCAGAACATTCTCGGTAGTCATCCACTCTTCTCAAGTTTCAATTAGACAAATCAAGCGGTCCAAGCAGCGTATGATTAATTAGCACTCCGATACACTTGGAAGTAACCCATCCTTTTAAGCAGCTGAGTGATATCCTATTCCATACCAGTTACATTCCTTACAACAATAACTAATTCTTCCAGCGTCTTTCATATACATATAAGGCATAATACAACCCTTATCTAGAATTTCCTTTACACGAGCCATCCTTGATCTCAACCTCTCTAAGTCATAAATGATCGACAAGTATACCTCGAACTGAAACCCATACAATACATAATCGTGCAATCAAGTAATCACCAACAGACTCCCCCACTTGGCTCAAAGCCATAAATCAACACACAATAACTCACGATACCCATGCTCTATTACTGCCATACTACCATGGTGAATTATACTAAATCTTTCATAAGCCCGTATAACACAAACCATCTAATAATTCAAATCATATACAACTCTCACATTCATCCTCATAATAGTCATGTCCACTCTCATACGCGATCCAACCTCAAATAGCAACACACATATTTCACTTGTAAAAGAGGACTAACCATAAACAACATAGGGTTCACATGCCCTCAGGACCCCCCGCGGAAGTAACCCCGCCTACTTAGCCTCAAACTAATATATATCTACACCATTCCTATTGTCATAGCTATTATGCAATCACTTTACCCTTCTGCATTTAAACCCAACCAACGCCTACCCTCGAGGCTCACAATACGCGGTAGAAGAACCGAAAGCTGATGGCAGAACTAGCACTGAAGTTGTGGTCAAAGCAATCTTGAGCTTCTGAAAGCTCTCTCCACACTCTCAGACCACTTGGATACCCTTGCTGGACACCGTGTGCTCCAAGAATGCTACTGAACCGAGCCAAAATTCAAACTTGGAGAACTTTGCATAAAGCTTTTCCTCTCTCAATCTTTGTAATACAACTCTCAAATGTTGAGCATGCTCCTCCTAGCTACGGGAGTACACCAGGATGTCATCAATGAACATAATAACGAAGGAATCCAAATATGGCAAAAATACACTATTAGTAACATACATGAACACTACTAGGGTATTGATCAGCGCAAAAGACATTACTATGAACTCATAACACAACATGAAGGTCCACTTCACTTCTTAACTAAACTATAGGAGAGTTCCTTCAATATACCCACAACTGAAGGCTATATGCCAACTTAAGACAGAAGTAAAAAATTCAATAGTTCATTCTACATCTCCAGCCAATTCTTTTGTCACAGTCAAACAATCTAAACACATTTCACCATCAAATCACACTCATCACATAGTCATCCAGTCACAAAATCCCACCAATAAGGACACAAACGGACATATAAGTTCCAAATGCTCATGCTCACACATTCAAAATCTCAGCACTCAAGCCATAGACCAAACCTGGCCTCATGTCCTCCAGACTGGCCTATTATCAACATGTTAAAATCATATCTCGCACCTCACCCTTGGAAATCACAATCCGTCAATGCACAACTGATATCGAGCGCTCACGCGCACATTCGAATACATGAAAGGAATTCAAAGTGTTACGTTTTGGCTAAATAAACGGATTCGCACGATAAGAATTCAACAATGTGTGTTTTTTCCTAAGAGTTCTGCTGCCTCTCAAAGATAAGTACAGGCATCTTCATACCGATTCGCGAGACTCTACTAAACCTGCTCAAGACTCGTAAGACCTATATAACCTAGGCTCTGATACCAACTTGTTACGACCCCAAAACCAACCTGGTCGTGATGGAGCCTATCATGGAACTAGGCAGGTGACACAATCCCAAAACCAATCAATATTTTTGTTCTTAGGATAAAATCAAAACTATTTAACAATAAACCTTTATAAAATGTTTAAAGCAAAACAACAGTGCGGAAAGAAAGCCCGACATCGGGGTGTTACTAATCATAATCATCTACTACAACCGTCTAACAACATCAAGATCATCATAGCCAGAACAAAAATCACTAAATACAACTAACGGAGAATAAGGAGGGAGGAAAGTAGGGCTGCAATCGCCAGGCAGCTGCCTTGCTAACTATGATGAACCTGCCACTGAGTAATCAAATCACGTTACCAAGTTCAGAAATGCCTTAATCTGCACACAAGGTGCAGGGAGTAATATGAGTACGCTAACTCACTAAGTAACAAAGGTAAATAAAGACTGAGTATAGTGACGGGTGTTTAAAAATTATATATATCTCATAACATAAAAACCATAGTGAAAATAACAAGGTTCAAATCAGCAGTTAAATTCCGAACATCTCGTAAAAATTCTAGTTACAATGAAAGTTGTTTAAAACATTTGTTCAACATTTTCAATAGAGGCTCAGTATAAAAGAAGAGTTAAAACATTAATTTCGTAAACACAAGCCTCTCTGGCAAAGTATTACACATATATCTATAGCCCCTCGGGCAAACCTCTCAGTTACTCGCGACTCAACTCTCAGCAATCAGTGCTCACACTCAGCACTCACGCTCAATAGGTACCTTGTAATAATCGTTGCGCCGTGTAGCCCGATCCATAAATATATAGTTGACATCACTCATTGGGGGTGTGAAGACTTTTGAGGTGCTCCTACAGCCCAAGCGCTATATCATTACGACGTGTATATATATATATTGCTGTTGCGTGCAGCCCCGATCTATAATTATATAATCTTTTCCAACAGGCCTTCGGCCTCTCTCAGTCATCAACCTCACAATCCACTTGGGAATTTCAGAAAAAAATCAGGGAACTCAGTCCAAACAACTTTCATATATTTAAAAACAGAGTAATGAAACTGAATCAGACAATAAACAAGTAAAAATCATAAATGAGAATATGCTCTCTGTGACGACCCAAAGGGTCATCACCGTAATTCTTCCTTGTTCCGTGCTTCCGAGGCCTTGAAAACCTCACTGTTAGTTGCCTTGATTTGTGTACGCAGTCCGGGCACGTAGACGAAAAGCTTTTATGTTGAAATATGCGAATTATGTGAAAACTTTGATGAATTTTGATATTTATATGCATAATATTGACTTCGGTCAATATTTTGGGTAAACGGACCCGGACCTGTGATTCGATGGTCCCGGAGGGTCCGTAGAAAAATATGGGACTTGGGAGTGTGCCCGAAATCAAATTCCGAGGTCCCAAGACCGAGAAATGAATTTTTGTGTGAATTTATTTTCTGAAATTAATTAAGGAAAAGGAAGAAGAAAATTGATCAGAAAATAGTGGTATCGGGCTCGTATTTTGGTTCCAACGCTCGGTACGAGTCTTAAATATGTTTTAAACACTATCTGTAAAGTTTGGCTATAAATGGACGTCATATGACGTGTTTCGGACTTAAAATGAGGAATTTGAGTATTATGAAAGTTGAAAGAAAATCATGTATTTCGAGGCTTGATCCTATGTATATGATGTCGTTTTTGGCGATTTGATGGCACGAGTAAGTCCGTAAAGTGTTTTCAAGATCATATGAATGTTTGGTTTAGAGCCCCGAGGGCTCGGGTGAGTTTTGAATGGGGCCCGAGAGGTCATAGGCTAAAAAAATGCAGGTTCAGATGTTGCAGGCCCCGGTGCGGCCGCGGTCATTTCCACACGGTCCGCGCTGGCAGCCACGCGGCCGCGGTGCTTTTCGATGTGGTCCGTGTGGTGGAGTTCTGAGGGTCGACCAGCGCGGCCGCGCACCAAATCAGTGCGGTCCGCGCTGGGTGGGTTCAGAGAAAGCCCACTTCTTCCCTCCCTCGGCACGACCGCGGTGCATTTCTGCGCGGTCCGCGCCAGCCCCCATCAAAAGTATATATATTCGGGACTTCAGTCATTTTTTTCCACTTTTAAAAAACCCAAAACCTAAGAGGCGATTTTCCAAACAACATTTCTTCTCCAAAACCATTGGTAAGTGATTTCTAGCTTAATTTCTTCACATCTTAACATCTTTTAACATGATTACAACTTCAAATCAAAGATTTTCATAGGGAATCTGGGTGTTTTGGGTAGAACCTAGGTTTTCTACAAATTGAAAAGTTGGACCTCAATTTGGGGTCCGATTTCAAACCAAAACATATATTTGGATTCGTGGGAGAATGGGTAACCGGGTTTTGGTCCGAACCTCGAGTTTCGACCACGTGGGTCCGGGAGTATTTTTGACCTTTTTGGGAAAAACCTTGTAAAAATTATTTTTATGATTTGGGGTTAGTTCCAATAGTAATTATTAATGCATTCAAGCAATTTGTGACTAGATTCGAGCGGTTGGGTGGTGAATTCGAGGGGTAAAGCTATTCTAGAAGCGTGAGTTGAGTTTGGAGCATTCGAGGTAAGTGGCTTGTCTAACCTTGTGTGGGGGACCTTTCCCCTTAGGATGTGCTATATTTGATAATTGAAATGCATGTACATGAGGTAACGAGCGCGCACTTGAGCTAATTGTCGAAAATCCGATTTTTCCTTAAGTATTTCAATTGAGTTCTTTTTTTGTTTTATTCTACTTGTAAATTTAGCATGTTGCTAGTCTAGAAAGGCATGTTTAGTTGACTTAATTGCCTATTTGCTTAAATTGCCTTAATTGCATTACGTGAAGCATGTTAGGCTAGAAGTAAATGTTTACATGGTACGAAATTAGCGTTTAATTTAATATTCTTATGTTGCTGCTCTGTGTTTTAAATTGGGACTACGGGTGAGATTCCCGAGAGATTCCCCCTGCACATTTACTTTATGACTACGGGTTAGATTCCCGGGAGATCCCCAGCACATATATTGAGGATACCGAGAGATCCTCGGGATACCAAGAGGTCCCTAGTACATGTCGAGGATACTAAGAGATCTTCAGGATACTTAGAAATCCCCGGTTACTTTCCTTATGGTTTGCTTTCATCATTGTTTCCATTATTGTACTCTTATTATCCTGCATAGATTCTTACTGTAGGTTCTCAATTGCACTTCTTATCTTATCCTACCATCTTTATATTTTATTTAACCTCAGTAGGGCCCTGACCTTCCTCGTTACTACCCAATCGAGGTTAGGCTTGGCACTTATTGAGTACCGCTGTGGTGTACTCACGCCTCTTCTGCGCATGTATTTTTTCATGGGCAGATCCAGGTACCTCTACTCAGGCACACTATCAGTGAGGCAGGAGGACTACGGAGACTTCGAGGTAGATCTGCTGCGTCCGCAGACCGACGAGTCTCCCTCTTTATTCTATCTTTAGTACTTAGTTCTCTTTCCTTCCATTTGTTAGATATTCTGGAGTTTGGAGCCTCACTATACATTTCTGTAGTCTGTGTTCTCCCATGAGTTTCCGGGTTTTGGGATTTGTTTTAGTCTTGAGATATTGAGTCGTATATGCCGAGCGACATTCAGTACAATTTCCTTTTTAGATAATTAAATATGGTATTCTATTTTTCCGTAATTATTATGTTTACCCAAGTGTTAGGCTTAATTGGTCACGGAGACTAGGTGCCATCATGACATGTTCACGGTTGGTGAGCTAGGGTCGTGACAAGTTGGTATCAGAGCTCTAGGTTCATAGGAGTCACGGAACACAGGCCGGTTTATTAGAGTCTCGCTGATCGGTACGGAGATGTTTGTACTTATCTACGAGACGCTATGTAACTGTTTAGGAAAAATTCTTCACTTTATTGATCTCCTTGTCGTGCGATATTTTTGACATCAATTCTAAACTTTCGTCTTCTATTCTCTCACATATGGTGAGGACACATGCTACTCGGGACGATCAGGCACCCGCACCCCCTCCTACAGCCGTCAGAGGTAGGGGTCGGGGCAGAGGCCGTGGACGCGCACGAGGTGCAGCCAGAGCACCTGCGCGAGCTACCGCTGAGGTACCGCCAGCAGATCTAGCCAGAGTTCAGTCACCCGACACGCCTACAACCACTACTACTCCAGTCCTTCAGGAGACATTAGCAAAGTTTATGAGTATGTACACCACGCTGGCTCAGGCAGGGTTGCTTCCCCTTGCTGCAGCCACATCCCAAGCCAGGGGAGGGGCACAGACTCCCTCTGCCCGCACTCCTGAGCAGTGAGTGCAGGTTGAGCAGGCCCGAGAGATCATTTCTGTACAGATTGTAGTACCAGTTCAGCCCGAGGATGGCGCAACTGCTTCTGAGGATGAGCAGCGCAGACTCGAGAGGTTCAAGAAGTATGATCCTCCAGTTTTCAGTGGACTAGCGACAGATGATGCCTCCGGTTCTATGGGTATTACCGGATCGAGTGGGGTTTCCTTCACTGCTTTCGAACTTCGGGGAGCCGCCTATGAGTGGTGGCGCACCTATGAGTTAGACAGTCCGGACGAGGCTGCTTCACTGACTTGGACCCACTTCTCAGACATGTTTCTGAGAGAGTTCGTCCCTAGAGCCTCAGGGACGCATGGCGTGCAGAGTTTGATCATTTGCGCCAGGGTGCTATGACTATTTCAGAGTATGCTATTCGTTATACCAGATTGGCTAGGCATGCACCATCCTTGGTTTCTACTGTCCGCGAGAGGGTTCACCGGTTCATTGAGGGGCTTATTCCTCCCATCAGATCTAGCATGTCTCGTGAGTTGGAGATGGACATTTCTTATCAGCAGGTGGTGAGAATTGCTAGGAGGATTGAGGGTATGCATGCTAGGGAGAGAGAGGAGAGGGAGGCCAAGAGGTCTCGTGAGTAGGGCCATTATTCTGGTGCCCATACCCCAGCTGCAGGTCATCATGGTAGGGGCTATATGAGTCACCCCATTCATTCAGGTCTTCCAGCATCTAGCAATGCTCCAACTCCTCCCAGATCTCAGGAGCCATATTATGCACCTCCGGTTTCTAGAGCGCCTCCTGCGTGGGGTGCTTTCAGAGGCCAGTCTAGCAGACCTGGCCCTAGCCAGTCACAGCCACCACGTCCTCCTAGAGCTAGTTTCGAGTGTGGTGACACACTCCACGTGGTGAGGGATTGCCCTAGACTTGGGAGGGGTGAACCTCCACACAATTCTTAGCCATAGTGTGCCCCGCAAAGTTCTCAGGCTATGGTTATAGCTCCAGTTGCTACCCTACCTACTCAGCCAGCTAGAGGTGGAGGTCGGGGAGGTAGAGGTTGCCCTAGAGCGGGAGGCCAGGCCAGATATTATGCCATTCATACTCGTACCGAGGCTATTTCCTCTGATTCCGTCATCACAGGTATTATACTGGTTTTTCACAAAGATGCATCGGTTCTATTCGATCCAGGCTCTACTTAATCTTATGTGTCTTCTTATTTCTCTCCACATTTGGGTGCAGCCCGAGATTCGTTGAGTTCTCCTGTTTATGTATCTACTTTTGTGGGAGATTCTATTGTTGTGGACCGCATTTATCAGTCGTGTTTGGTCACTATTCGTGGTTTTGAGACTAGAGCAGATCTATTGTTACTCAACATGGTTGATTTTGATATTATTCTAGGCATGGACTGGTTGTCGCCCCATTATGTTATTCTTGATTGTCACGCCAAGACCGTGACGCTGACTATGCCAGGTATTCCGCGTGTTGAGTGGAGTGGTACTTTAGATCACACTCCCAGTAGAGTTATCTCTTTTCTTAAAGCTCAGCGTATGGTTGGAAAGGGGTGTGCCGCGTATTAAGCTTATGCGAGAGACATCAGTATTGATACTCCTTCAGTTGATTCAGTTCCAGTAGTACGGGATTTTACCAATGTGTTTCCAGCTGATCTTCCAGGCATGCTGCCTGATAGAGATATTGATTTTGGCATTGATCTGTTGCCGGGCACTCAGCCTATTTCTATTCCCCCATATCGTATGGCTCCTCCTGAGTTGAAGGAGTTGAAGGATCAGTTGCAAGAATTGCTTGATAAGGGTTTTATTCGGCCCAGTGTATCGTCTTGGGGTGCTCCTGTCTTGTTTGTAAAGAAAAAGGATGGTTCTATGCGTATGTGTATTGATTATCGCCAGTTGAACAAAGTTACAGTTAAGAACCGTTATCCTTTGCCTCGTATCGATGATCTGTTTGACCAGCTTCAGGACGCACGGGTGTTTTCTAAGATTGATTTGCGCTCTAGTTACCATCAGTTGAAGATTCGAGAACCAGATATCCCGAAGACCGCTTTCAGGACTCGGTATGGCCATTACGAGTTCCTTGTTATGTCATTTGGGCTGACCAATGCCCCAGCAGCCTTTATGCATTTGATGCACAGTGTGTTCCGGACCATATCTTGACTCGTTCGTCATTGTCTTTATTGATGATATTTTGGTGTATTCCCGGAGTCGGGAAGACCATGAGAAGCACCTAGGAACTGTGCTTCAGACTCTGAGAGATAAGAAGTTATATGCTAAGTTCTCGAAATGTGAGTTTTGGCTGGATTCAGTGGCATTCTTAGGCCACGAGATTTCGAGTGAAGGTATTCAGGTGGATCCGAAGAAGGTAGAGGTCGTGCAGAGTTGGCCCAGACCATCCTCAGCTACCGAGATCCAGAGTTTCCTCGGTTTGGCTGGCTACTACCGTCATTTTATGGAAGAGTTTTCATCAATTGCAGCCCCTATGACCAGGTTGACCCAGAAGGGTGCTCCATTTCAGTGGACGGAGGAGTGTGAGGCGAGCTTTCAGAAGCTCAAGACAGCCTTGACCATAGCCCCAATTTTGATACTGCCTACAGGTTCGGGGCCTTATACAGTCTATTGCGATGCCTCGAGGGTTGGCCTCGGAGCAGTGTTGATGTAGGATGGTAGGGTGATTGCCTACGCGTCCAGACAGTTGAAGATACATGAGAAGAACTACATTGTTCACGACCTTGAGTTAGCCGCCATTGTTCACGCCCTAAAGATTTGGCGTCATTACTTATATGGTGTGACGTGTGAGGTGTTCACGGATCATAAGAGTCTTCAGTATTTGTTCAAGCAAAAGGAGTTGAATTTGAGGCAGAGGAGGTGGTTGGAATTGTTGAAAGATTGTGACATCACTATCTTATATCACCCGGGAAAGGCCAATGTGGTGGTTGATGCCTTGAGTAGAAAGTCAGCCAGTATGGGCAGTCTTGCTTATATCCCGGTCGGTGAGAGACCGCTTGCTTTGGACGTTCAGGCTTTGGCAAATCAGTTTGTGAGGTTGGACATTTCTGAGCCTAGTCGAGTATTAGCTTGCACGGTCGCTCGTTCTTCGTTATTGGAGCATATCCGTGAACGGCAGTTCGATGATCTCCATTTGTGTTACTTGAGAGACACGGTATAGCGTGGAGGTGCCAAGAAAGTAACCTTGGGAGATGATGGTGTATTGAGATTGCAGGGTCGAGTTTGTGTGCCTAACGTGGATGGGTTTCGGGAATTGATTTTAGAGGAGGCCCATAGCTCACGGTACTCTATTCATCCGGGTGTCGCGAAGATGTATCAGGATTTGTGGAAACATTATTGGTGGCATAGAACGAAGAAAGATATTGTGGCATATGTGGCACGGTGTTTGAATTGTCAGCAGGTTAAGTATGAGCATCAGAGACCTGGTGGGTCCTTTCAGAGGATTGAGCTTCCCGATTGGAAGTGGGAGCGAATCACTATGGACTTTGTTACTGGACTTCCGTTAACTCGGAAGAAGTTTGACGCGGTTTGGGTTATTGTTGATAGGCTGAACAAGTCGGCATATTTTATTCCCGTTGCAGCCACCTATTCATCCGAGAGATTATCTGAGATTTACATCAGGGAGATCGTCCGCCTTCATGGGGTGCCCATATCAATCATTTCGGACCGGGGTCCGCAGTTTACCTCGCATTTCTGGAGAGCAGTTCAGCGAGAGTTAGGCACCCAGGTGCAGTTGAGCATAGAATTTCATCCCCAGACAGACGGTCAGTCCGAGAGAACTATTCAAATTCTTCAAGATATGATCTGAGCCTGTGTTATTGATTTTGGAGGCTCGTGGGACCCGTTTTTAACTTTAGCGGAGTTTGCTTACAACAACAGCTATCAGTCAAGTATTCAGGTGGCACCATATGATGCTTTATATGGGAGACGGTGTAGATCTCCAGTTGGATGGTTTGAGCCAGGAGAGGCTCGATTATTGGGTACTGATTTGGTTCAGCAGGCCTTGGATAAAGTCCGGATTATTCAGGATAGACTTCGTACAGCTTAGTCCAGACAGAAAAGTTATGCATACTGCAAGGTCAGAGATGTTGCTTTCATGTTTGGTGAGCGGGTATTGCTCCGTGTATCGTCTATGAAGGGCGTGATGAGATTTTGGAAGAAGGGCAAGCTTAGCCCTAGGTTCATCGGTCCATTTGAGATTCTTGATCGTGTGGGAGAGGTGGCTTATAGACTTTTCTTGCCACCTAGCTTGTCAGCTGTGCATCCCGTGTTTCATGTATCTATGCTCCGGAAGTATCACGGCGATCCATCGCACGTGTTGGATTTCAGCACTATCCAATTGGACAAGGATCTGTCATATGAGGAGGAGCCGGTGGCTATTCTAGATCGGCAGGTTCGACAGTTGAGGTCGAAATGTTTTCCTTCAGTGCGTGTTCAGTGGAGAGGTCAGCCTCCTGAGGCATCGACCTGGGAGTCAAAGTCTGATATGCGGAGCCGTTACCCTCATTTATTTCCCGACTCAGGTACTTCTTTATTTTGCCTGTTCGAGGACGAACGGTTGTTTTAGAGGTGGACAATGTGACGACCCAAAGGGTCATCACCGTAATTCTTCCTTGTTCTGTGCTTCCGAGGCATTGAAAACCTCGTTGTTAGTTGCCTTGATTTGCGTGCGCAGTCTGGGCACGTAGCCAGAAAGCTTTTATGTTGAAATATGTGAATTATATGAAAAATTTGATGAATTTTGATATTAATATGCATAATATTGACTTCGGTCAACATTT
Source organism: Nicotiana sylvestris (assembly GCF_000393655.2). Taxonomy (NCBI): domain Eukaryota; kingdom Viridiplantae; phylum Streptophyta; class Magnoliopsida; order Solanales; family Solanaceae; genus Nicotiana; species Nicotiana sylvestris. The sequence goes on along the minus strand of NC_091064.1, from coordinate 92,015,250 downwards.
TGGGTAAACGGACCCGGACCTGTGATTCGATGGTACCGGAGGGTCCGTAGAAATATATGGGACTTGGGAGTGTGCCTGCAATCAAATTCCGAGGTCCCAAGCCCGAGAAATGAATTTTTGTGTGAAATTGTTTTCTGAAATTAATTAAGGAAAAGGAAGAAGAAAGTTGATCAGAAAACTGTGGTATCGGGCTCGTATTTTGGTTCCGACGCTCGGTACGAGTCTTAAATATGTTTTAAGCACTATCTGTAAAGTTTGGCAAAAAACGGACGTCATATGACATGTTTCGGACTTAAAATGGGGAATTTGAGTTTTATGAAAGTTGAAAGAAAATCATGTGTTTAGAGGCTTGATCCTATGTATATGATGTCGTTTTTGGCGATTTGATCGCACGAGTAAGTCCGTAAGGTCTTTTCGAGATCATATGAATGTTTGGTTTGGAGCCCCGAGGGCTCGGGTGAGTTTTGAATGGGGCCCGAGAGGTCTTAGGCTTAAAAAATGCAGGTTCAGATGTTGCAGCCCCAGTGCGGCCGCGGTCATTTCCGCACGGTCCGCGCTGGCAGCCACGCGGCCGCGGTGCTTTTCTGTGCGGTCCGCGTGGTGGAGTTCAGAGGGTCGAACAGCGCGGCCGCGCACCAAATCAGTGCGGTCCGCGCTGGGTGGGTTCAGAGAAAGCCCACTTCTTCCCTCCCTCGGCGCGACCGCGGTGCATTTCTTCGCGGTCCGCGCCAGCCCCCAGCAAAAGTATATATATTCGCGACTTCAGTCATTTTTTTCCACTTTTCAAAAACCCAAAACCTAAGAGGTGATTTTCCAAACAACATTTCTTCTCCAAAACCATTGGTAAGTGATATCTAGCTTAATTTCTTCAATTCTTAACATCTTTTAACATGATTTCAACTTCAAATCAAAGATTTTCATGGGAAATCTGGGTGTTTTGGGTAAAACCTAGGTTTTCTACAAATTGAAAAGTTGGACCTCAATTTGGGGTCCGATTTCAAACCAAAACATATATTTGGATTCGTGGGAGAATGGGTAACCGGGTTTTGGTCCGAACCTCGAGTTTCGACCACGTGGGTCCGGGGGTATTTTTGACCTTTTTGGGAAAAACCTTGTAAAAACTATTTTTATGATTTGGGGTTAGTTCCAATAGTAATTATTAATGCATTCAAGCAATTTGTGACTAGATTCGAGCTGTGGTGAATTCGAGGGGTAAAGATATTCTAGAAGCGTGAGTTGAGTTTGGAGCATTCAAGGTAAGTGGCTTGTCTAACCTTGTGTGGGGGACCTTTCCCCTTAGGATGTTATATATTTGATAATTGAAATGCATGTACATGAGGTAACGAGCGCGCACTTGAGCTAATTGTTGAAAATCCGATTTTTCCTTAAGTATTTCAATTGAGTTCTTTTCTTGTTTTATTCTACTTGTTACTTTAGCATGTTGCTAGTCTAGAAAGGCATGTTTAGTTGACTTAATTGCATATTTGCTTAAATTGCCTTAATTGCATTACGTGAAGTATGTTAGGCTAGAAGTAAATGTTTACTTGGTACGAAATTAGCGTTTAATCTAATATTCTTATGTTGCTGCTCTGTGTTTTAAATTGGGACTACGGGTGAGATTCTCGAGAGATTCCCCCTGCACATTTACTTTATGACTACGGGTTAGATTCCCGGGAGATCCCCGGCATATATATTGAGGATACCGAGAGATCCTCGGGATACCAAGAGGTCCATAGTACATGTCGAGGATACTAAGAGATCCTCAGGATACTTAGAGATCCCCGGTTACTTTCCTTATGGTTTGCTTTCATCATTGTTTCTGTTATTGTACTCTTATTATCCTACATAGATTCTTACTCTAGGTTCTCAATTGCACTTCTTATCTTATCCTACCATCTTTATATTTTATTTAACCTCAGTAGGGCCCTGACCTTCCTCGTCACTACCCAATCGAGGTTAAGCTTGGCACTTATTGAGTACCGATGTGGTGTACTCAAGCCTCTTCTGCGCATGTATTTTTTTCATGGGCAGATCCAGGTACCTCTACTCAGGCACACTATCAGTGAGGCAGGAGGACTACGGAGACTTCGAGGTAGATCTGTTGCGTCCGCAGACCGACGAGTCTCCCTCTTTATTCTATCTTTAGTACTTAGTTCTCTTTCCTTCCATTTGTTAGATATTCTGGAGTTTGGAGCCTCACTATACATTTTTGTAGCCTGTGTTCTCCCATGAGTTTCTGGGTTTTGGAATTTGTTTTAGTCTTGAGATATTGAGTCGTATATGCCGAGCGACATTCAGTACAATTTCCTTTTTAGATAATTAAATATGGTATTCTATTTTTCCGTAATTATTATGTTTCCGCAAGTGTTAGGCTTACCTGGTCACGGAGACTAGGTGTCATCATGACATGTTCACGGTTGGTGAACTAGGGTCGTGACAAGTTGGTATCAGAGCTCTAGGTTCATAGGAGTCACGGAACACAGGCCGGTTTATTAGAGTCTCGCTGATCGGTACGGAGATGTTTGTACTTATCTACGAGACGCTATGTAACTGTTTAGGAAAAATTCTTCACTTTATTGATCTCCTTGTCGTGCGATATTTTTGACATCAATTCTAAACTTCCGTCTTCTATTCTCTCACATATGGTGAGGACACATGCTACTCGGGACGATCAGGCACCCGCACCCCCTCCTATAGCCGTCAGAGGCAGGGGTCGGGGCAGAGGCCGTGGACGCGCACGGGGTGCAGCCAGAGCACCTGCGCGAGCTACCGCTGAGGTACCGCCAGCAGATCTAGCCAGAGTTCAGGCACCCGACACGCCTACAACCACTACTACTCCATCCCTTCAGGAGACATTTGCAAAGTTTATGAGTATGTACACCACGCTGGCTCAGGCAGGGTTGCTTCCCCTTGCTGCAGCCACATCCCAGGCCAGGGGAGGGGCACAGACTCCCTCCGCCCGCACTCCTGAGCAGCGAGTGCAGGTTGAGCAGGCCCGAGAGATCATTCCTGTACAGACTGTAGTACCAGTTCAGCCCGAGGATGGTGCAACTGCTTCTGAGGATGAGCAGTGCAGACTCGAGAGGTTCAAGAAGTATGATCCTCCGGTTTTCAGTGGACTAGCGACAGATGATGCCTCCGGTTCTATGGGTATTACCGGATCGAGTGGGGTTTCCTTCACTGCTTTCCAACTTCGGGGAGCCGCCTATGAGTGGTGGCGCACCTATGAGTTAGACAGTCCGGACGAGGCTGCTTCACTGACTTGGACCCAGTTCTCAGACATGTTTTTGAGAGAGTTCGTCCCTAGAGCCTCAGGGACGCATGGCGTGCAGAGTTTGAACATTTGCGCCAGGGTGCTATGACTGTTTCAGAGTATGCTATTCGTTATACCAGATTGGCTAGGCATGCACCATCCTTGGTTTCTACTATCCGCGAGAGGGTTCACCGGTTCACTGAGGGGCTTATTCCTCCCATCAGATCTAGCATGTCTCGTGAGTTGGAGATGGACATTTCTTATCAGCAGGTGGTGAGCATTGCTAGGAGGATTGAGGGTATGCATGCTAGGGAGAGAGAGGAGAGGGAGGCCAAGAGGTCTCGTGAGTAGGGCCATTATTCTGGTGCCCATACCCCAGCTGCAGGTCGTCATGGTAGGGGCTATATGAGTCACCCCGTTCATTCAGCTCTTCCAGCATCTAGCAATGCTCCAACTCCTCCCAGATCTCAGGAGCCATATTATGCACCTCCGGTTTCTAGCGCGCCTCCTGCGTGGGGTGCTTTCAGAGGCCAGTCTAGCAGACCTGGCCCTAGCCAGTCACAGCCACCACGTCCTCCTAGAGCTAGTTTCGAGTGTGGTGACACACTCCACGTGGTGAGGGATTGCCCTAGACTTGGGAGGGGTGAACCTCCACACAATTCTTAGCCATAGTGTGCCCCGCAAAATTCTCAGGCTATGGTTATAGCTCCAGTTGCTACCCTACCTACTTAGCCAGCTAGAGGTGGAGGTCGGGGAGGTAGAGGTTGCCCTAGAGGGGGAGGCCAGGCCAGATATTATGCCATTCATACTCGTACCGAGGCTATTGCCTCCGATTCCGTCATCATAGGTATTATACTGGTTTTTCACAAAGATGCATTTGTTCTATTCGATCCAGGCTCTACTTATTCTTATGTGTCTTCTTATTTATCTCCACATTTGGGTGCAGCCCGAGATTCGTTGAGTTCTCCTGTTTATGTATCTACTCCTGTGGGAGATTCTATTGTTGTGGACCGCATTTATCAGTCGTGTTTGGTCACTATTCGTGGTTTTGAGACTAGAGCAGATCTATTGTTACTCAACATGGTTGATTTTGATATTATTCTAGGCATGGACTGGTTGTCGCCCCATTATGTTATTCTTGATTGTCACGCCAAGACCGTGACGCTGACTATGCCAGGTATTCCGCGTGTTGAGTGGAGTGGTACTTTAGATCACACTCCCAGTAGAGTTATCTCTTTTCTTAAAGCTAAGCGTATGGTTGGAAAGGGGTGTGCCGCATATTAAGCTTATGCGAGAGACATCAGTATTGATACTCCGTCTGTTGATTCAGTTCCAGTAGTACGGGATTTTACCAATGTGTTTGCAACTGATCTTCCAGGCATGCCGCCTGATAGAGATATTGATTTTGGCATTGATCTGTTGTCGGGCACTCAGCCCATTTCTATTCCCCCATATCGTATGGCTCCTCCTGAGTTGAAGGAGTTGAAGGATCAGTTGCAAGAATTGCTTGATAAGGGTTTTATTCGGCCCAGTGTATCGTCTTGGGGTGCTCCTGTCTTGTTTGTAAAGAAAAAGGATGGTTCTATGCGTATGTGTATTGATTATCGCTAGTTGAACAAAGTTACAGTTAAGAACCGTTATCCTTTGCCTCGTATCGATGATCTGTTTGACCAGCTTCAGGACGCACGGGTGTTTTCTAAGATTGATTTGCGCTCTAGTTACCATCAGTTGAAGATTCGAGAACCAGATATCCCGAAGACCGCTTTCAGGACTCGGTATGGCCATTACGAGTTCCTTGTTATGTCATTTGGGCTGACCAATGCCCCAGCAACCTTTATGCATTTGATGCACAGTGTGTTCCGGCCATATCTTGACTCGTTCGTCATTGTATTTATTGATGATATTCTGGTGTATTCCCGGAGTCGGGAAGACCATGAGCAGCACCTGGGAACTGTGCTTCAGACTCTGAGAGATAAGAAGTTATATTCTAAGTTCTCGAAATGTGAGTTTTGACTGGATTCAGTGGCATTCTTTGGCCACGAGATTTCGAGTGAAGGTATTCAGGTGGATCCGAATAAGGTAAAGGTCGTGCAGAGTTGGCCCAAACCATCTTCAGCTCCGAGATCCACAGTTTCCTCGGTTTGGCTGGCTACTACCATCATTTTATGGAGGGGTTTTCATCAATTGCAGCCCCTATGACCAGGTTGACCCAGAAGGGTGCTCCACTTCAGTGGACAGATGAGTGTGAGGCGAGCTTTCAGAAGCTCAAGACAGCCTTGACCATAGCCCCAATTTTGATACTGCCTATAGGTTCGGGGCCTTATACAGTCTATTGCGATGCCTCGAGGGTTGGCCTCGGAGTAGTGTTGATGTAGGATGGTAGGGTGATTGCCTACGCGTCCAGACAGTTGAAGATACATGAGAAGAACTACCCTGTTCACGACCTTGAGTTAGCCGCCATTGTTCACGCCCTAAAGATTTGGCGCCATTACTTATATGGTGTGACGTGTGAGGTGTTCACGGATCATAAGAGTCTTCAGTATTTGTTCAAGCAAAAGGAGTTGAATTTGAGGCAGAGGAGGTGGTTGGAATTGTTGAAAGATTGTGACATCAGTATCTTATATCACCAGGGAAAGGCCAATGTGGTGGCTGATGCCTTGAGTAGAAAGTCAGCCAGTATGGGCAGTCTTGCTTATATCCCGGTCGGTGAGAGACCGCTTGCTTTGGACGTTCAGGCTTTGGCAAATCAGTTTGTGAGGTTGGACATTTCTGAGCCTAGTCGAGTATTAGCTTGCACGGTCGCTCGTTCTTCGTTATTGGAGCATATCCGTGATCGGCAGTTCGATGATCTCCATTTGTGTTACTTGAGAGACACGGTATAGCATGGAGGTGCCAAAAAAGTAACCTTGGGAGATGATGGTGTATTGAGATTGCAGGGTCGAGTTTGTGTGCCTAACATGGATGGGTTTCGGGAATTAATTTTAGAGGAGGCCCATAGCTCACGGTACTCTATTCATCCGGGCGCCGCGAAGATGTATCAGGATTTGTGGCAACATTATTGGTGGCGTAGAATGAAGAAAGATATTGTGGCATATGTGGCACGGTGTTTGAATTGTCAGCAGGTTAAGTATGAGCATCAGAGACCTGGTGGGTCGTTTCAGAGGATTGAGCTTCCCGATTGGAAGTGGGAGCGAATCACTATGGACTTCGTAACTGGACTTCCGTTAACTCGGAAGAAGTTTGACGCGGTTTGGGTTATTGTTGATAGGCTGACCAAGTCAGTGCATTTTATTCCCGTTGCAACCACCTATTCATCCGAGAGATTAGCTGAGATTTACATCAAGGAGATCGTCCGCCTTCATGGGGTGCCCATATCAATCATTTCGGACCGGGGTTCGCAGTTTACCTCGCATTTCTGGAGAGCAGTTCAGCGAGAGTTAGGCATCCAGGTGCAGTTGAGCATAGAATTTCATTCCCAAACAGACGGTCAGTCCGAGAGGACTATTCAGATTCTTGAAGATATGCTCTGAGCCTGTGTTATTGATTTTGGAGGCTCGTGGGACCCGTTTTTAACTTTAGCGGAGTTTACTTACAACAACAGCTATCAGTCAAGTATTCAGGTGGCACCATATGAAGCTTTATATGGGAGACGATGTAGATCTCCAGTTGGATGGTTTGAGCCGGGAGAGGCTCGATTATTGGGTACTGATTTGGTTCAGGAGGCCTTGGATAAAGTCCGGATTACTCAGGATAGACTTCGTACACCTTAGTCCAGACAGAAAAGTTATGCAGACCGCAAGGTCAGAGATGTTGCTTTCATGTTTGGTGAGCGGGTATTGCTCCGTGTATCGTCTATGAAGGGCGTGATGAGATTTTGGAAGAAGGGCAAGCTTAGCCCTAGGTTTATCGGTCCATTTGAGATTCTTGATCGTGTGGGAGAGGTGGCTTATAAACTTTTCTTGCCACCTAGCTTGTCAGCTGTGCATCCCGTGTTTCATATATCTATGCTCCGAAAGTATCGCGGTGATCCATCGCACGTGTTGGATTTCAGCACTGTCCAATTGGAATAGGATCTGTCATATGAGGAGGAGCCGGTGGCTATTCTAGACCGGCAGGTTCTATAGTTGAGGTCGAAATGTTTTCCTTTAGTGCGTGTTCAGTGGAGAGGTCAGCCTCCTGAGGCATCGACCTGGGAGTCAAAGTCTGATATGCGGAGCCGTTACCCTCATTTATTTCCCGACTCAGGTACTTCTTTCTTTTGCCTGTTCGAGGACGAACGGTTGTTTTAGAGGTGGAGAATGTGACGACCCAAAGGGTCATCACCGTAATTCTTCCTTGTTCTGTGCTTCCGAGGCATTGAAAACCTCGTTGTTAGTTACCTTGATTTGCGTGCGTAGTCTGGGCGCGTAGCCGGAAAGCTTTTATGTTGAAATATGCGAATTATATGAAAAATTTGATGAATTTTGATATTAATATGCATAATATTGACTTCGGTCAACATTTTGGGTAAATGGACCCGGACCTGTGATTCGATGGTCCCAGAGGGTCCGTAGAAAAATATGGGACTTGGGAGTGTGCCTGCAATAAAATTCCGAGGTCCCAAGCCCGAGAAACGAATTTTTTTGTGAAATTGTTTTCTAAAATTAATTAAGGAAAAGGAAAAAGAAAGTTGATCAGAAAACTGTGGTATCGGGCTCGTATTTTGGTTCTGACGCCCGGTACGAGTCTTAAATATGTTTTAAGCACTATCTATAAAGTTTGGCTAAAAACGGACGTCATATGACATGTTTCGGACTTAAAATGGGGAATTTGAGTTTTATGAAAGTTGAAAGAAAATCATGTGTTTAGAGGCTTGATCCTATGTATATGATGTCGTTTTTGGCGATTTGATCGCACGAGTAAGTCCGTAAGGTCTTTTCGAGATCATATGAATGTTTGGTTTGGAGCCCCGAGGGCTCGGGTGAGTTTTGAATGGGGCCCGAGAGGTCTTAGGCTTAAAAAATGCAGGTTCAGATGTTGCAGCCCCAGTGCGGCCGCGGTCATTTCCGCACAGTCCGCGCTGGCAGCCACCCGGCCGCGGTGCTTTTCTGTGCGGTCCGCGTGGTGGAGTTCAGAGGGTCGAACAGCGCGGCCGCGCACTAAATCAGTGTGGTCCGCGCTGGGTGGGTTCAGAGAAAGCCCACTTCTTCCCTCCCTCGGCGCGACCGCGGTGCATTTCTTCGCGGTCCGCGCCAGCCCCCAGCAAAAGTATATATATTCGGGACTTCAGTCATTTTTTCCACTTTTCAAAAACCCAAAACCCAAAACCTTTATTCTATCTTTAGTACTTAGTTCTCTTTCCTTCCGTTTGTTAGATATTCTAGAGTTTGGAGCCTCACTATACATTTATGTAGCCTGTGTTTTCCCGTGAGTTTCCGGGTTTTGCGATTTGTTTTAGTCTTGAGATATTGAGTAGTATATGCCGAGCGGCATTCAGTACAATTTCCTTTTAGATAATTAAATATGGTATTCTATTTTTCTGCAATTATTATATTTCTGCAAGTGTTAGGCTTACCTGGTCACGGAGACTAGGTGTCGTCATGACATGTTCACGGTTGGTGAACTAGGGTCATGACACTTTCGAATCAAAACAGTATGAGGATAGTAGTAAAATACTCATGAGGATCCAAACAGTACGGCACAAGGCCCCAAACATGACATTCAGTCCAAGTTAACAGAGTCATTTCTAAAACACATAGATATCATATAGACTTTATCAACATATGCAACTTTTTGGTTGCCATGGGACGGACCAAGTCACAATCCCTACTGGTGCACGCCCACACGCCCGTCACCTGGAATGCGTGTCACCTCATTTATCAAAATAGCACGAAATTTTGGGGTTTCATACCCTCAGGACTAGATTTACAATCATTACTTATCTCAAACTGGACAAAAATATACACCGCGATGCCCTTGCCGCTCGACATGGCCTCAAATCACCCCGAATATATCCAAAATCAGAATTATATCATCAATACATGCTAAAGGAACAAAGCCCATGCAAAAATTATCAAATTAAATAAAAATTCTCGAAATTGCTCAAACTCTGTCCCGGGGCCCAAGTCTCGGAATCTAACAAAAATCACAAAACTAGAAATTCCTTTTACTCCCGAGTCTATGGATACAAAATTTCACGACCTTGGTTCGCCCTCCGTGAACCATCATAATGGCACCTAGTGTCTATGACTAGGTAAGCCTAACAATGTGGAAAACAAACAAAAATTGCGGAAGAAATAATTAAAATTCGAAATAGTAAAATAAAACAGTGTTTAAGATACCGCTCGACATATACAATAACAACTCTCAAAACTAACAACATTTTCCAAAACAAGAAATCTCATGAAACACAAGCTTTTGAATGTCTACAAGTGTCTAACTCTAGAATATCTAACAAAGAAAAGAAATACAGAAGGGCTAATACTTAAAAGGAGAATAGAAAAGGACTCTTCGGTCTGCGGACGCGGAAGATATACCTCGGAGTCTCTACAAGCGTCTCGTCTCAAGCGTGATAAGTCTGAGTGGATGTACCTGGATCTGCACATGAAAAACATGCGCAGAAAGGGCATGAGTACACCATAGTGGTACTCAGTAAGTGCCAAGCCTAACCTCGGTCATTTAGTGACGAGGAAGATCTGGGCCCTACTGAGGTTAAATAAAATATAAGGCTTAACAGTGTAGAACAAACAGTATAAATAAGTACAACAGTAAAAGTAACACATGATAGAAAGAACAGCAAGAACTACTACTAAGGTAAAATAAACACAGAAAAGAATACACCTCAACTCAAGTATAACAACCGGGGATCTCCCAGGATACCGTCCTATAGTCCCAAATATAAATATCCAGTGGATCTCCTGGGATACCATCCCGTAGTCCAACTCATAATGCGAGGGGACCTACCGAAATACCGATCTATAGTCCCAAATGTAAATACTCAGTACAGGGAGAATCTACCAGATGCAGTCCCGTAGTTCCAATGTAAATATGTAGGGGGATCTCCTGGGATACCGTCCCGTAGTCCCAAAGTAAACATACAGGGGGATCTCCCGGGATATCGTCCCGTAGTCACAAAGTAAGGCAATTAAGTCAATTAGACATGCTTTCCTAGGTTAACAAAAGGCTTAAATTTGCAAGTAGTATAAACAGGAAAAGAAACATAATGGTAATTACTTAATGAAAACTGGATTCTCAACAATTAGCACAAGTACGCACTCGTCACCTCACGTACAATGAATTTGAATTATCCATAATACCAAATCCTAAGGAGAGTTTCCCCCACACAAGGTTAGGCAAGACACTTACCTCAAACTAGCTCAAAATCAACCCGAAACCACGTTCTTGCCACGAGTACTTGACTCTAAATGGCTCAAATATATTCAATTAAATTGCATAATGTAAATAACACTTCAAGTAACTAATTCAACTAATAAATTCTAAGCTAATACGCAAAATTAGGTAAAATGACCAAAATGTCCCTCGGGCCCACGTCTCGAAATGGGGCAAATTTTACAAAACTATAAAGTCCATTCACTTTCGAGTCTACCCATATCAAGTTCATCCAAATATGACGTCAAATGACCCTCCAAATCATCAAAGTTCACTCTCCAATTTTCCTCCATTTTCCCTAATTTTACCCTAAATTCTCAAATTAAATGATAAGAATCAAGACTAGATTATGGAATTTAACCCAAGACAAGTGAAGAATACTTACCCTAATTAATCTTTTGAAATTCCTCTCCAAATTCACCTCTTCCCGAGCTCTCCAATGAGTTTATGAAAATATGGACTAAACCCTCATTTTTGAACCTAAAGTTTCTGCCCAAACATTTCGTTATTCGCGAACGCGGCCACTACCTCGTGTTCGCGAAGCACAAAATCACCGACCAATTCAACTCCTCTTTCGCGAAAGCGATGCTCAAAATCTCCAAGCCTTTACGAACACAACTCCACCTACGCGAACGCGAAGCACAAAGCTCATGGGATCCCAGTTGCCCCAAGTACTCTACGCAAATGCGGGACCTAACTCGCATTCGCGATGCACACTATGCCATACCCTTCACGAAGGTGGGACCAACATCATAAACACGAAGGGCAATTTCTCCTGCCTCACACCACATCCCTTCGCGAAAGCGAGTGACCTCTCGCGAATGCGAAGGCCAAATCTCTGCAACACAGAACTGAAGAAATTTTCAACTTTCAAAACAACAATTTGGTCTGTTTAACCACCCTAAACTCACCCAAGGACCTCGTTACCTAAACCAAACATGTCAACATATGTCATAACATCATTCAAACTTGTTCCAACCTTCGAAAAACTCAAAACAACATCAAAACACTAAATTTACATCGGATTCAAGCCTAAGAATACAAAAAACTTTCGAACTACGCTTTTGATGAAATATTCTATCAAACAACGTCTGAATGACGTGAAATTTTACACAAACATCCCAAATGACACAACGGACCTACTGCAACTTCCAGAATTCCATTCCGACCCCTATATCAAAATCTTACCTATCAACCAGAAACATTAAAAATTCAACTTTCGGCATTTCAAGCCTAAATTAGCTACAGGCCTCCAAAACACAATCCGAACACGCTTCTAAACCCGAAATCACCCAACAGAGCTAATGGAACAACCAGAATTCCATTTTGAGGTCGTCTTCACACTGCTCTGATGACGGTCCAATTTCTAAAACTTAAACTCTCATTTAGGGACGAAGTGTCCCAAAACTCTCCGAAACTCAAAACCAAACATCCCGGCAAATCAAAATAGCAGAAACAAACACGGGGAAAGCAATTAATAGGGGATCAGGGCATTAAATATTAAAACGACCGGCCGGGTCATTACACCAAATCCTCAAAATTGGACCTCATATGTCCTCTTAAATCACCAATTTAAACTCTCCAATTTCAAACCCTAATCTCCTAGTTTCTTTCCTAATTTCACACTAATATCATGATTAAACAATGGAATAATCGCCATTAACACAAGATACATGGCCAAAGTAGCTTACCTCATTGAAAATACTTGATTCCCTTTTGAAATCATAGCTCCCAAGCTCCAACTCGTTCAAAAATGGTGAAGAAATGACTGAAATTCGTGAAGGGGAACTTATATACTTTCTGCCCTGCACTTCTACACCCGTGTTCTTCTAGTTACATCTGCGACACTGCACTTGCGTAAAATCCATCTCATCTGCGGTCCTCACCTAAATTCCAGGACCCGCTTCTGCGACCGACTTCTCGCCACTGTGGTCTCGTAGGTGCGGTACGATGTTTGCAATTGCGCCTCTTTCCCTCTCCACAATGGCCACTTCTGAGGTTGATCCTCCGCTTTTGCGTTGCCGCACCTGCGGTTCCCACTCCACAGGTGCAGTTATGACAGCTGAAACACACTAGAAATTTCATCAACCCACAAACCTCAAAAACCAATCCATCAACCATCTGAATCCATCCCGAGGCCCTTGGGACCACAAGTCATATATCATAATTCAAACTTATACAAACCTTCAGAACACTCAAAACAATATCGAAACACCAAATCACGCTTGGATTTAAGCCGAAGGATTTCCAAACTTTCGAATTCTTAAACTGATGCAAAAACCTACCAAACCTCGTCCGAATGGCCCCAAACTTTGCACAAACATAAAAAATGACACAACAGACCTACTCTTATTTCTGAAATTCCATTCTGACCCCGATATCAAGATTTTCACTACAGACCGGGAAACGCCAAATTTCTAATTCGCCAATTCAAGCCTAATTCTACCACGGACCTCCAAATCACATTCCGTACGCGCTCCCAAGTCCAGAATCACTTAACGAAGCTAACCAAATCATTAAAATCCGAGATCATCTACTAGAAAGTCAAAACTTGGTCAACCTTTCAAATTTAAAGCTTCAAGTTTAGAATCATTCTTCCATATCTGTTCCAATTAACCTGAAAACCAAAACCGACAATTTACATAAGTCATAATAAATCATACGGGTCGTTACAGGATGTAATTTCAAATTTGGAAAAAAAATTGAAACCCTGTATGAATGAGTCAAAATGCTAGATCTAATTTTTTATAGTGTTTTATTGTTTAAATTCATTAGTTATTGTTCTTTGTTGTTTAGATTGTACCTTTGATGCTGTTTTTCGGAGATTTATTGTACAAAAATTTAAATCCACAATTGAAAGACCTTGAATCTTGAAACTCATAACTTGGTTTGTCTGAGATTTTAATTTTTTTGATCTGATCCTGCTTTGTTTGTTTTGAATGTTGATTGGAGGTTGTATCTAAAGTTTTAGTCCATTTGGTGGAGATTGTATAGTAGATTTTAGAAATCTAGGTTGAAATATAGTTGAACTAGAGAAGAAGACGAATTTGTATTGTACACCCAAATAGCATACAAATATACCATTTTGGTATAAAATTTATTCCAACATGTACTATTATATTATACAATATAATATAATAGTATATTGTTATAATTTGGTCCTTTCTAAACTTTTCCATTGGGTCTATTGTATTAAATTTTGGGTTGAAATTTAGTTGAACTATTAAAGAAGACAGAATTGGTTTGTATACAAAAATGTTAAATTGTTTACTGTATTGGTATACAATAATTAATTCAAGACTATATAATTAACTACAATAGTATACTACTACTTTTTTTTGAAGGAATGAACCAATCCTCTATATACCAAAATAACACATTATATAATGTTTTGGTTAATTTAATAGTGTATAAGTTATTGCGTTGAACTTGCGAAGAAGAAATTGTATTGTATACCAAAATGATATACCATATACCATATTGGTATACAATTTATTCTAATGATATACTATTATAGAATACTATATAATGTAACGATATACTCTTACAATTGATTCCTTTTAGAATTTTTTGATTTTTTTATTGATAATTGATATTATTTCAGTTAAATAATTGAATTAAAATTTATTTTAAACTCTTTGCGTATAATGATATACCTGTTGGTATATCTATATACTATACTGATATCATATGTTAGTTGGAACATTTTTTAGTTGTATTAGCAATATATAATTGGTACACTATTTGATTTTTCTTTAGTAATAGTAGAATAGTACAATGTCTTGATTTTTTTTTATTTTCCTTTATGCATGTGTAAGATGTAATCATTTCAATTTTTTCTTTATGCATTTGTTTTATATAATAGTATATGTCATGACCCAAATTTCCCTCCGTCGGGTATCATGATGGCACCTACACTTAGGGACTAGGTAAACCTAACATTAATTGAAACAACAATAATATTTAAATAACATCTGACAATTTGAAAGAGAAATTTCTTTAAAATTTACAACTCCAAAACCGGTAGTACAAGTCATAAGATCTACAGAGTGTTTGTTAGAAAACTACTAAATACAACTGTTCAGAAATAAGGATAAATAGTGTAATACAAAAAAACTAGAAGTTGACTCCCAAGAATGAGCGGAACACAGTTTAAATCCGGTGATCACAGGTAAAGTAAAAACAAGTAACTACTTAACAAAAAGACAGCTTTTTCACCAGGTTTTAGCCAATAACCATCACGAGGAACTGAACCTCAGAATATTCACAACATATGGGTACAAATTCCGGAACCCTAAACACTTGGCATCATGTGCCTTCTTTAACAATTTAGTACTTAACAATACCAACATCCATCCTCTTAACCGATAGGAGTGAGTAGCTACGTGTGTTCTTGTGCAAGTTTTCTAACATAGTTCATGCCAGCTAGTAAGTATTAGAAGAATAAACGGACAATACGTAGAATGTTTTCCCATAATTTTCCACAAATAGGGCTCACATAGGTAAGTACATCACTTTACAGATATCAACAACAAGAATGCCCCAGGCCATCACAAATCAATCTCTGACACAACCCACCCTATCTCGCCACGTGTGTAATAATAATATAAATGCCCACCTTGTTTGGCCGCACATGCATAATAATATTCCCACCTTATCTCACCACATGTGCAAAAACACAGATATAGCCTGCTTTGTCATGTCGCATGTGCATAATCAATAGTAATAATAGCGCAGCAGAAACCTTGGGCAACCCAATAACACCCGCACGACAGAAACCTCGTTTATCACATTAACAACAACCACACGGCAGAAACGTCGTGCATCACAATAATAACCGCATAGCATAAACCTCGCACATCACAACAACAAATACAAAAACAATAATATACAAGAGTACGGCAAGTGAATCAACTCAAGAACTTCCGATCACAAAGAAATGGTAGAACCATTTCACAAGGAATAAACACAATAGAGAATAATAGGCGTAACAGCTCAACGAGGGAGAAAGTAATATGTAACAATGATTTCACAATATACAGTTCAACAATAAGGGAGCTAACACGAGTCAAGTAATTCCAAATAAGGACATGTCGACTAAGGTAAAGAATATCTAAACTTCTTTTAAGGTTGGGCAATTACGAAGAAGATTCAACAAATTCAGTTAAGGCTAAGCAGCGGAAAGATAATCATAACCTCAATAAAGACTAAACAATTATAGGAGGGATAATAATAATTTCAAACAAAGGAATGCAGTTGTGAAAAGATAGCATGACTATAGGAGAAGCAAAAATCTTCAGTTAAGTCAAATAAGAGCCAAATAGGCAATAAGAGTAAATCACAAAGCAATTAAACCTAGTTTAAGCAAGCAGAGTGAAACTAACAATTTAGAAAGTTTAATCATAACAAAACGCCTTCATACTCAATGAACACCAGAATGTAAGACCCTACAAGACAAATTATCACAAATAAGCCCGAGCACATACTCATCACCTCACATAAATGGACTACAATTAGCATAAAAGACTCAAATCCTATAGGGTAGTTCCCCCACACGAAGTTAGGCAAGATAATTACCTCAAAGAAGACAAACCGATACTCAAAAATGAACTTCTCGGGTGAGATGACCTCCAGACGGCCCAAATCTAACCAGAATAACTTCAAAGCACAAATAAAACTCTTAAGAAACTATTTCGAACAGATTTCACAAAATCCAAACACTCATTTCGATACGAGTTCAACCATACTAAAATTATAAAAATCCGATACCATTTGGTCCTTCAAATCATCAATTTTCATTTTTTAAAAGTTTTCTTCAAAATCCCCATTTTCCCTTAACCCAACACGATAATTAAATGATAAAAATAAAGAAAAAAATCATGGAATATAATAAATTCTAGGTGAAGAACACTTACCTAATCGTTTTGCTTGAAAACCCCATAAAGAATCTGTTAGGTCCCGCATTTTCGTACGTTAAATTTTCGTCTTCAGTTAATCAACAGAGACTCGGGGATGAGACTATCTTAAGGTTAACGTATTTATGCTATTTATAACAAGCGACAAGCAAGTGTCATGAAGGATAAAGGGTAAACGAATCAAGGAAAATGATTTTAGTTGAAGGTTATCGATTTGGGATAAAATACGGTCCGAGCTATAATACCCAATATTTATGGACTAGTACCATACAAGATACCATATGACCTCGATAGTGTGATGTGTAGAGTGTATTAAAACTGAGTAGAGTTTTAAGTAATGCGAGACAATTCTTAATTATGCGTGTACTTGGTTAATTACCGGATAACGAGACATTACCTAATTACCTAATAAATGGATAAAGATTAACTTTTCCCACCCCTACCCCCACCCCACCCCCACGTGGAAGTAAGACATCACTAATACATATGACTAAGTATTCATATGATATTAGGTGGAAAACTAATGTAACAACATTACATATTCATTCCCAGGTCTTTAGGTGGCAAGACTAACGTTAGCTATTTCACAATACTACTTCATTCCCAAAACTAACATTACTTCATTTTCCATGTCTTGAATACAAAGACACCTCACATTCTTTATATCTTGTAAACAATCAGAATATTAGCAATCCAAATATATTAGCCATCAAGTGATAATTAAGAAGCTCTACAAAATCCAATGTTAAGCCATCTTACAACCAGAACATAGCAAGCCTTCAACAAAACGTGAATTCTTGCAAATAAAAGGAATTCAACATGAATTTTAGAAACATAAAATTTTGCGGTTCTAAAGGAGTACGCAGCAACCTTTTTCAAAAATATCATACGGATTTTTTCTTACTCCAGGAATGTTAAGGTTATGCCTTCTTTCTTTTTGGCATGATCCAAATAATACAAATGAAACGAGCAAAATACGCAATTTTCATAAATGACTCTATTCATAGAAATACTAGGGGTGTCTATATTCTCGATTCCCCATGTGAATTATTATTATATCTTCTATTCATGGGTCTCAAAAAAATGCATATTTGATAAAGTTTATCCGAAGGGTATATTAATTTTTATGGCATTCCGAGAAAATATTATTAACGTATTTCTTATGCATTTAATGCATTGCATTCATTTATACTGACACATGACCAGATGGCATTATATATGTGTATATGTAAATATATGTATATGGGATATGGGAAAAGGTTACGACATTATATGCGCACCACCACCTGATCAGTTGGTATATATTGATGATGTTGCCCACAGTGGCCGAGATGATATGATGGTATTCCCTCAAAGGCTTGATGATGTTATGTACACCTATACCTATGAATAACACGACATTTATATGCACGTGCATGACATTATAAATGTTTTAGAATTTACAAAGTTATTCAGATTTACAGATGGATCTCTTTATTTCATGTTTCATCTATGTCTTGTATGTACTGATTTTCATGCCTTACATACTCAGTATATTATTCGTACTGATTCCCTATTCACCAGGGCCTTTGTTTCATGCCCGCACGTACAGGTATGCAAGTCGACGGTCCCTCTTCTTAGGACCCTTGATCAGCGAGAGTTGGCATGCTCCACTTGATCCGGAGCCGCTTTTGATTTTGGTAGGATATGCTTGTATATATATATATATATGGGTATGACGTGGTTCAATCTTGTCTTTGTATAGTTGTATTTCTATTAGATGTCTACAGATATTTATGTATAGTTGGATAGCATGTGGCCTTGTCAACTTTCACTTTTGGGTATGTACTTGTTCATAGCAGCCGTGCCAGCTCGCCCACTGTATTTCGCATGTATATGTGCATATGCCTTTTTGGCAGGTTTCCTTCATGTATGTTATTTTGGTAATTAAACATACGTCATTTAGGTTTATATCTTAGACGTATACTTAGGGGTGTTCGACAGGCAGGACTCGGGAACCCGTCGTGGCCTATCTGTTTCAAGACAGAATCACTTAAAACCAAGCTCTACAAGTCAAGATATGATAAAAATGGCCTAACCCTCGATTTGGGAAATATATTCTGTTACCCACGTCTTTATGCATCGTGAATAACGAGAAAGGATCACGTTCGTGGAGAAGAAAAATGTTTCTCCAAAGAATACCCTTTGCGAACGCGAGTGAAGGGACACGAACGCGAAGAAAAGGGGATATGAACCTACGCAAATGCGTAGGGAAGCACGCGAAGTGTAAGTGACCACCAGTTCCCAGGGCTTGGTTTCTGCTACGCGATCGGGGAATGGAGGATGCGAACGCGAAAAAAGGGATGTGCCGGGTTACACAATCGCGAGGCATACTATGCAGATGTGACGACCTGGCTCGTCATCACGTGAGTTACTGCCTCGTTTCCCCCATTTTATGCTTCTTCATGTTTCGTTATCAGTATTCAGTGTGCTAGAGTTAAATCAAATTGGTTTTGATAGGAAAT
Source organism: Nicotiana sylvestris (assembly GCF_000393655.2). NCBI lineage: Eukaryota > Viridiplantae > Streptophyta > Magnoliopsida > Solanales > Solanaceae > Nicotiana > Nicotiana sylvestris. The sequence continues at coordinate 91,996,210 of NC_091064.1, read as the reverse complement.
GAGACACTTAGTCTCTTCAAGGAAGGTTTGTTTTGGAAAAAAGTCAATCGGATTTTGACTATTGAGTTAGAGGGCTCAGATGTGATTTCCGGTGATTTGGTTAGCTTCGGGGGTTGATATGTGGCTTAGGAGTGTGATCGGAATTGATTTTGGAGGTCTGGAGTAGAATTAGGCTTGAATTGGCGAAGTTAGTATTTTGGCGAATTCCGGTTGGTAGGTGAGATTTTGATACGGGGGTAGGAATGGAATTATGAGAGTTGCAGTAGCTTCGTTAGGTGATTTTGGATGTGTGTGCAAAATTTCAGATCATTCGGAGGTGTTTTGGTCAGGTTTTTGATCAAATGCGTATTTCGGAAGTTTTTAAGAAATTTAGGCTTGAATCCGATGTAATTTTATGGTTTTGGTGTTGTTTGTGTTGTTTTGATTATTGGAACAAGTTTGAATGATCTTTCAGGATGGGTTGGCACTTTTGGTTGAGGTCCCGGGGGCCTCAGGGTGATTTCGGATGGTCAATCGGACCAATCTTGGTTTTTGAAGTTGCAGATTTCAGCTCAGTGTTGCAGAACATTTTTGTTCTCTGCGATCGCTGGAGTGCAATTGTGATCGCATAGAAGGTTTGGGAAGGACGTTCTAATTGCTCAATGCGATCGTGGAATAGGGTATGCGATCGCATAGGTTGAGGAGGTTGTTCATTGCGATCGCATGAGGAGTAATGCGATCGCGTAGTGTTAAATGGACCTGAGGTTCTGAGGGGTACTTTGTTCAATGAGATCGCAGAGTAGTGTATGTGATCGCGTAGGTTTGATTGGTGAACCAGTACGATTGCAGTTAAGGGGTCGCGTTTGCATAGGACATTTTGGAGTCTTGGAAAAGTTGAGTTATGCGATCGCAGAGGTTTGGATGCGATCGCATAAAGTAAAATCTGGGTTGACATAAGGGTTTTAATAAATATTTCACCCGCGAACCAAGTCCCATTTCCTCCATTGTTGAGTAACCTTGGGAGCTTTTAACGAGTATTAAAGAGGGTTTTCACTGGGAATCGATTGGAGGCGAGTCCTATGGCCTAGAAACGTCATTTAATTGTAGATTCAACATCTAAATTCATGGAAACTTGATTAAAAAGGGAAGGATTAGGGCTTGACTTTTGAACTAGAAATTTGGGGGTTTGAGGGAGCATTTGAGCTTGGATTTCGGTAAATTTGATATGTATAGACTCATGGCGAGATAAGGAATCCGGTGATGTCAATTTTCTGATTTTTCAAGAAGTGGGCCCGGGGCTCGGGTTTTGCCAACTTCACGATTTTCGATATTTTTCGAGTCTTTTTGATTAGGTTGTATTCCCATAGCCTATTGTAGCGAGCTAGGATTTCGGCCTGCTTGAGGTGAGTAATGGTTATAAATGATGTTCTGAAGGATTGAAACCCCGGATTTGCACAACGTGGTGCTATGTTGAGATGAGACACACGTTGTATGATGAGCATGGGGTCTGTTACTACCGGGGATTTGGACTCGGTCTATCCCGTTTGATGACTCTATTGTACTTTTGACTGAGACTTAATTAATATCATTATATTATGGGCTAGTTGCCATGTTTGGGTCCTTGTGTCGATCTGTAGAACCCTCAGGGGGCATTTGTATTGGTTGACCTCACTTATATTGTCGAAATCATACCCTTAGTCATGTTCTTAACTGATAAACATAATATGAACCAGCTTTAGAAATTGTTAAATCCTAATGAGAGTAACGTGTGGGCTGAGAACCCCGTCTTATCTTAGTGTGCCCGAGAGGCCAAGTCTATATTGACTAAGAGGGGTCGAGAACCCCATTGTGAGGGTATTTAATATGCTATGGATCGGGCTGCACGCCACAGCAGTATATATATTTATGCGGATCGGACTGCACGCTGCAGTAGTATATTATATGGATCGGACTGCATGCCGCAATAGTATATTATATGGGTCGGACTGCACGCCGCAATAGTATAGCGCTTGGGATGAAGGAGCCCCTTCGGAGTCTGCACACCCCTAGTGAGCGCAGTCGACTATTCTTGGATAGGGCTGTACGCCGCAGCAGTATATATATATATATATATATATATATATATATGGATTGAGTTGCGCGCTGCTGCAATATACTATATAGATCGGGCTGCACGCCGCAGCAGTACAAATTTGAATTCGGTTATCGTAAGGAGTAAATGAAATGAATACTGGCTTAAAGGACTTTTAACTGAATTCTTCATTCAGTTGTTGTTTTTTATATTCTCACTGTTTTAATATAGAACTGTGTAGTGTTTTACGAGTTTTCTTTCCGTCAGTAATTATTTATTGCTATTACTCACTGAGTTGGAGTACTCACTTTACTCCCTGCCACATGTGTGCAGATATAGGTATCCCGGAGGCATAGTGATCTTTCTGCTGCTGTTCAGCTTATTCTGGAGTCATCGAGGTAGCTGCATGGCGTCCGCAGGACCCGATTTCTCCCCTTATCCTCTTTATTTTCCGCATTCTAGAAAACTCTATGTATAGGTTGCTACACATACTTATATTAGAGGTTCTTGGCTCGTGACACCAGATCGGTGGGATTTATATTCATATTTTATGGATTTTCCATACTGTTTATCTATTACTACAGAGTTATAATCATGTTAATTTTGCATTAAATCCTATTAATTGGTAATGAATTCTACATAAGGGATTGTGAGTGACGAATTGGTCGGGCTTACCTAGCATCGTGTTGGGCGCCATCACGACTGGGGATTGGGGTCGTGACAAGTTGGTATCAGACCCTAGGTTACTAGGTCTCGCGAGTCTTGAGTCGGTTTAGTAGAGTCTCGCGGATTGGTATGGAGATGTCTGTACTTATCCTCGGGAGGCTGCAGAACCTGTTAGGAAAATTCCACATTCTTGAAATTCTTGTCGTGCGAGTTGATCCAAATACTAAATTTCTCTTTATTCCATTCTCTCGCAGATGGTGAGGACTCGAGCTACCGGACGTGCCGGATGACCACCAGTACCACCTACTGAGGCTACTAGAGGCCGTGGTTGCGGTCGTGGTCGTGGTAGAGGCAGAGCAGCAGGGGCAACACCTGTGGATCCTTTAGTGCCCCAGCTCAAGACCAGGCTCCAGCAGCACCAGTGCAGGCACCAGCTGTGCCCATTGTGATACCGGGTCTCCAGGAGACATTGGCCCAGATATTGACAGTTTGTACAGGCCTGTCTTAGGTGGTTTCAGCCACTACAGTAGCAGCAGCTACTTCGCAGTTCGGGGGAGGCAATCAGACCCCCGCTGCTCGCACACCTGAGCAGGTAGTGCAGGGATTACACACTCCAGAGGCACATCCACCTCAGCCAGTGGTACCCGTTCAGGAGTACAGGGTTCCAGTTATGCCAGACGATGAGCAGAGTCGTCTCGAGAGGTTCAGTAGACTTCAGCCTCTTTCTTTCAATGGTGCTCAGGGCGAGGATGCCCAGGGTTTTCTCGACAAGTGTCAATGTATGCTTCAGACAACAGGGATTCTTGAGTCCAGCGGTGTGGCTTTTACTACATTTCCGTTTACTGGAGCGGCTTTAACTTGGTGGGAGGTATATGAGCCGCGTAGGCCGGCAGGTGCAGCACCTTTGACTTGGCAGGAGTTCTCCACTCTCTTCTTGGAGAAGTGGATACCGCAGTCTCAGAGGGAGGAGCTGCGTAGACAGTTTGAGTGGCTTCGCCAGGGTGATATGACTGTGTCTCAGTATGAGGCGAGATTTTCTGAGTTGGCTCGTTATGCCTCATGGATAGTTCCGACTGATCGGGAGAGGATTAAGAGGTTCGTAGATGGTCTTAATTATCACCTTCGTATTATGATGACTCGAGAGAGAGTTCTGGGTATTTCCTTTGAGGATGCAGTTGATATTGCGCGTGATATTGAGACGTCTTGCCGTCAGGAGACAGAGGAGAGGGAGGCCAAGAGGCCTCGAGGTTTTGGCAGTTTCAGTGGCGCTCCTTTGAGGGGCTTGTTCCAGCAGGGTCGGGGTCATTCTTTCAGGCCTGCTTGTTCCAGCAGGGTCGGGGTTATCAGGGTTCTCAGCAGAGTCAACTATCTCGCAGTGCTCTTCCAGCACAGAGTTCGTCTCGTGCTCTAACTGCTCAAGGTTCTTCCAGGCCGAGTCCATCAGCTAGCCACTCTGGCACGAGGGATTCCCTTAAGTCCCAGTTCCCAGCACAGGAGTTGCTATGAGTGTGGAGAGCTCAGGCATATGCGGAGGGAGTGTCCTCGCCGTGCTGCTAGCTCATCTCAGCAGAAGGGCAGCCCTCATCTTCTGGCCCAGTTTTTTCATCACCCGCCCCGCTAGCTAGGGGTGAGGGTCAGGCAGCCAGGGGTCGCCCCAGAGGGGGAGGCCGATCAAGCGGTTGTTAGGATCGCTTTTATGCTCTTCAGGGTAGGACAAATGTTATTGCCTCGGATGTTGTTATCACAGGTAGCATTTAAGTTTCTATAATCTATAACCATACGGCTTTTTCCTCTTTTTTGTTCACTATGCTTATTTACTATAAATGCTGGGCTAGTATGTTTACTATTACTTTCTTGTATGTAGTTATTATCTAATAATTCTTTTATATGCATTTTAAATTCTGTTAAATCATTAAAATTGTATTTTAAAGGTTTTTGTGTTATTATGCTATTTTCATCTATTAGTTCAAAAGGTTAAATAAGAAATGGGCACCAAGACAGATAACTGAACAATATAATTTTTTAGATCTAGATTGTGTAGCAGATATAAATAAAACAATACAATTATGGATAGGATATATCTCAAAACAACTAATAGATAATAAAATAACAATAACGGAAACACCAGGATATATAGAAAGAACATTAATAGGAACTGTAAAATTATGGTTACAAAATTTATCAAGTGAAAGCTTAGACACATTAAGGAGTAATAAAAAACTTGACGGTACAACTACAACAACAGTTACAGATATATTAAATAAATATGAAATAGCAATAAGAAATGAATTTAGTAGTATGACAACAGAAGTAGAAGAACAAAATAAAGAAAAAATTACAAATAGAAATTTAATGACAAAATTAGCAATATGTAATATGTGTTATATAGATGAATATACTTGTGCATTTAGAGACTATTATTATAAAGGAACATATAGTCCAGATGAAAGTAAAGAGATAAGAAAATTATATTTTACAAAATTACCAGAACCCTTTAGCTCAAAAATAATAAAAAGTTGGAACGAAGCAGGACTAGCAGATACATTAGGAGTAAGGATAAAATTTCTACAAAACTGGTTTATAGAATTATGTGAAAAATATAAAGAAAACATGAAAATGGAAAAAATATTAGTAAAAAATTTGGCATGTTGCAAAAGTAGAATAGCACCCCAATTTGGCTGCACAGATAAATATTACAAAAAAGAAGGAAAGAAAAAGAAATTTAAATCAAAATATTCAAAGTATAAATATAGGAAACCAAGAAGAAGATATTATGTAAAAAATTATAAACATAAAAAACCATATAGGAAAAAGAAAAAACTAACAGAATGTACTTGCTATAATTGTGGAAAGCTAGGACACTTAGCCAAAGATTGTAAATTACCAAAAAACCCAAAGAAGAAACAAATTACCGAAATATTGATAGATAATGATAAATATACACAAGTAGAATATGTAGATTATGAATTAAGCAGTGAAGACAGCATATATGAGATATCAGAAAACGAGTTCTCTGAAAATGAAATAAACAAGGATATAGAAGAGTCAGATGAAGAAAATTATGACTGAAAAAGATATACAAATTATACAACAAGAAGAACACCAAGATGAACAATCTTCAGAACAAAAAATAATATTTGACGCTAATATATTTGAACAAATAAAAGGAAAAGAATTGGATCTAAGTATAGACAAAATATTAGAAGTACCAACAATAAAGAATTGGTTTAAAAGACAAAAAGAAGAATACTATGTAGTAAGCCAAAGAGAACATATAATAGATTGTAAATACATCAAAGGTAAAGCACAAATACCAATTTTAAATAAAAGACTACTAAATAAAGAAATACAAGATATAAAAGCAAAAAATCCAATAAAATATGTACACTTAGGAGGAACGGAGATCCTAATAAAAGCATGTTTTAGGGAAGGAATAGATACCCCTATAGAAATATACTTGGCAGATGATAGGATTGTACAACCTATAGAAAAGAGTATAATAAGTGCTGTAAGAGGTAACTTAATATACCAAAAATTTAAATTTATAGTAAGTGCTAACTATTCAGTAGCAGTAGATGATAAAAATATAGATAAATCATTAGTATTATACTGGAAAATGTCTGGAATAGAATTAGCACCAGGAAGTAAAATATTCACAGCAAGATGTAAAAATCTATATGTCTTAACAACAAAACATAAGATAACAGCTAAAAATAAAATAAATAAAATAAAAATAGAAAATCCATTCGAAAGAATAGTATCAGTTATAGACAACAATGATTACAGTTATACAGAAATAGACATGGATGAAGATTTAGAAATAGTAAAAGAAAGATTAAGCACATCAAAACGAATAAATAATGAAATGCCAGAAACATCATCAAGAAGTACATCAAGAAGTACATCAAAAAGAATAAATTATACCACTCCACAAAAATTAATAGAACAAAAAATAGAAGAAATAAACCCACATCATTATTATATAACAGGAATAATGGACCAAAGAAAATATTTAATACTAATAAATACAGGGCAGGAAGAGAATTATGTTATAAGAGAACTAATACCAGAACAAGAGATAGTAACAATAGAACAACAAAATTCAGAACTACCAAAAGCGTTAAGAAAAAACGAAGAAACAACTGAAAAAGAATTAATTATTGGAGGAATACCAATATTAATAAATTTTAAAATATATCAAGGAGATAAAAATATTACACTAGGGATAAAATGGTTAGAAAAAGTCAAACCATATAAATTAGAAGATAGGCAATTAACAATAAGTTATGAAAATAAGAAAATAATAATAAAAAGAACTTTGATATAATGCCAAAGATATACATACTTTCCAAAATAATAGTAGAAGGATATTATAATAGATATTATACACCTATGGTGGATACAGGAGCAGAAGCTAATATGTGTAGACATAATTGTTTACCAGAAAGTAAATGGGAAAAGCTAAAAACCCCCATAGTAGTAACAGGATTTAATAATGAAGGAAGTATGATAACATATAAAGCAAGAAATATAAAAATACAAATATGGGATAAAATATTAACCATAGAAGAAATATATAGTTACGAATTCACAAATAAAGATATATTATTAGGAATGCCATTTTTAGATAAATTATACCCACATATTATAACAAAAACACATTGGTGGTTTACTACCCCGTGTAAACAAAAATTAGGAGCAAAAAGAGTAAATAATAAAGTAAGAAAAACAACACCCTGGATTAAAGGAAGTGAAAAGATTACCCAAAAATTAGAAAATGTAATACAAAGTAACCATAATATAGAGATAATCATTTTCTCAATAAATAAGATAAAACCACTACAAGATAAACTAGAATTACTATATAATGATAATCCACTCCAAGGATGGGAAAAACATCAAACAAAAATAAAGATTGAACTAATAGATGAAAATAGCATAATAACACAAAAACCTTTAAAATACAATTTTAATGATTTAACAGAATTTAAAATGCATATAAAAGAATTATTAGATAATAACTACATACAAGAAAGTAATAGTAAACATACTAGCCCAGCATTTATAGTAAATAAGCATAGTGAACAAAAAAGAGGAAAAAGCCGTATGGTTATAGATTATAGAAACTTAAATGCAAAAACAAAAACATATAATTATCCGATACCAAATAAAATACTAAAAATTAGACAAATACAAGGATATAACTATTTTAGTAAATTTGACTGTAAATCAGGATTTTACCATTTAAAACTAGAAGATGAATCTAAAAAGTTAACAGCATTCACAGTACCACAAGGATTTTACGAATGGAACGTATTACCTTTTGGATATAAAAATGCACCAGGTAGGTATCAACATTTTATGGATAATTACTTCAACCAATTAGAAAATTGTATAATATATATAGATGATATATTGCTATATTCTAGAACAGAGAACGAACATATAAAACTACTAGAAAAATTCATACACATTGTAGAAATATCAGGAATAAGTTTAAGTAAAAAGAAAGCAGAAGTAATGAAAAATCAAATAGAATTTTTAGGTATACAAATAGATAAAAACGGAATAAAAATGCAAACCCATGTAGTACAAAAAATAATTAACTTGAATGAAACACTTGATACAAAAAAGAAGTTACAATCATTTTTAGGATTGGTTAACCAAGTAAGAGAATATATTCCTAAATTAGCAGAAAACTTAAAACCATTACAGAAAAAATTAAAAAAGGACATAGAATATCATTTTGACGAAAAAGATAAAATACATATACAGAAGATAAAAAATATGTGTAAAAAATTACCAAAACTATATTTTCCAGATGAAAAGAAACCAATTTGGGGGAGGGGGGGGGTTGTTTGAGTTCATCTTATTTTTCATAGGATCTTTTTTATGTAGTTGTGGAATTAAATGCTTTTTCATGATTATCTGTAGCTAACGAAATTAACCTTGAAATTTCTTTTATATTATCAAGTGTGTATTCTAAGTATTTAATATCTTTAGTTTTTTGATATTCTTCTATATTTTTTTCTAATATTATTTTTGACATATTTATATGTTTTAGAATTTCTAACCAGTACTTAAAATATTTGTAACTATCAATTTTTGATTTGTTCATATTAATACTGAGATGTATACCTGTTGATACATATATCCATGGTTTCTATATTTCTCAGTGTTATTTCTTTTCTGTGTTGATAACTTTCAAGTTTATCTTCATAAAATTCAATTTCATTTTCTATAGTTAGTAAAGCTTTATTACGTAATTTATTATATCTAATAATATCTTTGCAGGTTTTAATATTGTATTTAACACAATCTATTTTTCTATTTATGTTACTGAGGTTTTTAAGAAGTTTCCATTTCTGGGTATTATAGAATCTTATATAATGAAAAGTGTTATGTTTCATTTATAAAAAGATTTTATTAACTTGATATGTGATCATTAGTCTGAATATAAATCTAGTTCATATAGATCTAATATATCTATTTCATGTGATACAATTAGTTCCGTAAATGCTTGTTCCATTACATATATTATTTCAAAAGTAACTAAAATATCGTAAATTTTTCTTTTAACATCGTTATTAAGTCTCTTAAAGATATATAACATAAGTATTTTGTAGTCAATATTTTCTTCTAATAAATACGTGTGGTTGTTCATTTAGATTTATTATTTATCCTTATCATGTGTTTACTAAACATATTCCCTCTAACCTCTTTGTTTATCATAGAGTTTATCATATTTTAATAAGTTATACTGAACAATCTTTTCTGGTCACTACCATGTTTTTCATGCTTCAATCATTTACCCTAACAGCGCCTCAACTCTGTGTACTCCCCTAAACGGCTTCCTTGCCTACTGGTTTCCACTTTAGGATGGCATAGTCTGGGCTTAACTACTCTCAGCATTATTAGACAGGCAAACTTTCTCAAGATGTTCTTTATAACAGTACTATAACATGATAAACAATTATGATATTCAAGAGATTATAAGGAATATATGAGTTTAGTTAAACATGATTATGAATAAACTTACCTGGTTTCGTAACTCGTTTGAATGCTCCATAGCTTTCTGAAGTTTGTATATAATTAGATATTTTATTGAGAGAAGATAAGAGAGAGAGTGAGGATGAGGATGTCTGAGGATGTCCTCCTTCCTCAGATTTACATTCTATATAAAGAAAATTAAAACGACTCTTACTGTTTACAAATGACTCCTACTATTCATGAACGACCTTTACTGTTCATGATTATGACATATACTATTTACTTTATGACTCTTACTATTCATGAACGATCTTTACTGTTCATGAATGCGACTAGTACTATTTACTTTACATTATATGTTTCCAGTAGCTGTCTTCTTCTTTTGTCTTCTTGTTGATACCTTCATTCTAGTTGGACTTCTGGTACATAGTTATCATCTCCGTTGCACTTTGAACATATGTGGTCTGGATATTTGTGTCCTACTAGTTTGCAGTATCTTGTTAATAACTCGTTTGAGGTTTACATTGATATGTGGCTTTTTGCTAACTTGTTTGCTTGTACCTGCAGCTGTATATAAAGCAACTGTGTTATGGGTTTTTTGGAGTTTCCCAACGTCTCCTTCTACCTCTGGAAGTTTAGAGTCTTCCGATTGACTTAGCTCCGCATTTTTATAGTCATGCTGCTGACTTTCTAGCTGTTGTAATCTTTTTCCCATACTCTCCATCTGTAAGGATAGAGTAGTAAGGATTGTAAATATGTCTTTTGATTCTTGGCTTTCATCTGTTTGGGTACCTTTGTCTTGATAGGTAGTCTGCAATAACATTCTTGTCAGTCCGTATTACTTCAATTGTAAATGTAAAATTTTGTATATTTAATACAAGTCTCCTTATTTCCTTTGTAGTTACTGAATCCTGTACTTTCCGAGTTATCCACCATTTTACTTGTGTATTATCTGTTCTTACTATAAATTTGTTATAAACAATATATGGCTCAAATGCTAACAAACATTTATATAATCCAAATAGTTCTTTCCTATTTATTTCCCATTTTAATTGTGGTTCCGTGTATGATCCGGAATAATATCTACAATGGTGTTCAATTTTTTCATTATCATATTTATATTTTAGAACTCCTCCGTAGCTGTGATCACTAGAATCAGTTTCTACAATATATGTAAATTGTTTCTTTTCATCTGGAAAATATAGTTTTGGTAATTTTTTACACATATTTTTTATCTTCTGTATATGTATTTTATCTTTTTCGTCAAAATGATATTCTATGTCCTTTTTTAATTTTTTCTGTAATGGTTTTAAGTTTTCTGCTAATTTAGGAATATATTCTCTTACTTGGTTAACCAATCCTAAAAATGATTGTAACTTCTTTTTTGTATCAAGTGTTTCATTCAAGTTAATTATTTTTTGTACTACATGGGTTTGCATTTTTATTCCGTTTTTATCTATTTGTATACCTAAAAATTCTATTTGATTTTTCATTACTTCTGCTTTCTTTTTACTTAAACTTATTCCTGATATTTCTACAATGTGTATGAATTTTTCTAGTAGTTTTATATGTTCGTTCTCTGTTCTAGAATATAGCAATATATCATCTATATATATTATACAATTTTCTAATTGGTTGAAGTAATTATCCATAAAATGTTGATACCTACCTGGTGCATTTTTATATCCAAAAGGTAATACGTTCCATTCGTAAAATCCTTGTGGTACTGTGAATGCTGTTAACTTTTTAGATTCATCTTCTAGTTTTAAATGGTAAAATCCTGATTTACAGTCAAATTTACTAAAATAGTTATATCCTTGTATTTGTCTAATTTTTAGTATTTTATTTGGTATCGGATAATTATATGTTTTTGTTTTTGCATTTAAGTTTCTATAATCTATAACCATACGGCTTTTTCCTCTTTTTTGTTCACTATGCTTATTTACTATAAATGCTGGGCTAGTATGTTTACTATTACTTTCTTGTATGTAGTTATTATCTAATAATTCTTTTATATGCATTTTAAATTCTGTTAAATCATTAAAATTGTATTTTAAAGGTTTTTGTGTTATTATGCTATTTTCATCTATTAGTTCAATCTTTATTTTTGTTTGATGTTTTTCCCATCCTTGGAGTGGATTATCATTATATAGTAATTCTAGTTTATCTTGTAGTGGTTTTATCTTATTTATTGAGAAAATGATTATCTCTATATTATGGTTACTTTGTATTACATTTTCTAATTTTTGGGTAATCTTTTCACTTCCTTTAATCCAGGGTGTTGTTTTTCTTACTTTATTATTTACTCTTTTTGCTCCTAATTTTTGTTTACACGGGGTAGTAAACCACCAATGTGTTTTTGTTATAATATGTGGGTATAATTTATCTAAAAATGGCATTCCTAATAATATATCTTTATTTGTGAATTCGTAACTATATATTTCTTCTATGGTTAATATTTTATCCCATATTTGTATTTTTATATTTCTTGCTTTATATGTTATCATACTTCCTTCATTATTAAATCCTGTTACTACTATGGGGGTTTTTAGCTTTTCCCATTTACTTTCTGGTAAACAATTATGTCTACACATATTAGCTTCTGCTCCTGTATCCACCATAGGTGTATAATATCTATTATAATATCCTTCTACTATTATTTTGGAAAGTATGTATATCTTTGGCATTATATCAAAGTTCTTTTTATTATTATTTTCTTATTTTCATAACTTATTGTTAATTGCCTATCTTCTAATTTATATGGTTTGACTTTTTCTAACCATTTTATCCCTAGTGTAATATTTTTATCTCCTTGATATATTTTAAAATTTATTAATATTGGTATTCCTCCAATAATTAATTCTTTTTCAGTTGTTTCTTCGTTTTTTCTTAACGCTTTTGGTAGTTCTGAATTTTGTTGTTCTATTGTTACTATCTCTTGTTCTGGTATTAGTTCTCTTATAACATAATTCTCTTCCTGCCCTGTATTTATTAGTATTAAATATTTTCTTTGGTCCATTATTCCTGTTATATAATAATGATGTGGGTTTATTTCTTCTATTTTTTGTTCTATTAATTTTTGTGGAGTGGTATAATTTATTCTTTTTGATGTACTTCTTGATGTACTTCTTGATGATGTTTCTGGCATTTCATTATTTATTCGTTTTGATGTGCTTAATCTTTCTTTTACTATTTCTAAATCTTCATCCATGTCTATTTCTGTATAACTGTAATCATTGTTGTCTATAACTGATACTATTCTTTCGAATGGATTTTCTATTTTTATTTTATTTATTTTATTTTTAGCTGTTATCTTATGTTTTGTTGTTAAGACATATAGATTTTTACATCTTGCTGTGAATATTTTACTTCCTGGTGCTAATTCTATTCCAGACATTTTCCAGTATAATACTAATGATTTATCTATATTTTTATCATCTACTGCTACTGAATAGTTAGCACTTACTATAAATTTAAATTTTTGGTATATTAAGTTACCTCTTACAGCACTTATTATACTCTTTTCTATAGGTTGTACAATCCTATCATCTGCCAAGTATATTTCTATAGGGGTATCTATTCCTTCCCTAAAACATGCTTTTATTAGGATCTCCGTTCCTCCTAAGTGTACATATTTTATTGGATTTTTTGCTTTTATATCTTGTATTTCTTTATTTAGTAGTCTTTTATTTAAAATTGGTATTTGTGCTTTACCTTTGATGTATTTACAATCTATTATATGTTCTCTTTGGCTTACTACATAGTATTCTTCTTTTTGTCTTTTAAACCAATTCTTTATTGTTGGTACTTCTAATATTTTGTCTATACTTAGATCCAATTCTTTTCCTTTTATTTGTTCAAATATATTAGCGTCAAATATTATTTTTTGTTCTGAAGATTGTTCATCTTGGTGTTCTTCTTGTTGTATAATTTGTATATCTTTTTCAGTCATAATTTTCTTCATCTGACTCTTCTATATCCTTGTTTATTTCATTTTCAGAGAACTCGTTTTCTGATATCTCATATATGCTGTCTTCACTGCTTAATTCATAATCTACATATTCTACTTGTGTATATTTATCATTATCTATCAATATTTCGGTAATTTGTTTCTTCTTTGGGTTTTTTGGTAATTTACAATCTTTGGCTAAGTGTCCTAGCTTTCCACAATTATAGCAAGTACATTCTGTTAGTTTTTTCTTTTTCCTATATGGTTTTTTATGTTTATAATTTTTTACATAATATCTTCTTCTTGGTTTCCTATATTTATACTTTGAATATTTTGATTTAAATTTCTTTTTCTTTCCTTCTTTTTTGTAATATTTATCTGTGCAGCCAAATTGGGGTGCTATTCTACTTTTGCAACATGCCAAATTTTTTACTAATATTTTTTCCATTTTCATGTTTTCTTTATATTTTTCACATAATTCTATAAACCAGTTTTGTAGAAATTTTATCCTTACTCCTAATGTATCTGCTAGTCCTGCTTCGTTCCAACTTTTTATTATTTTTGAGCTAAAGGGTTCTGGTAATTTTGTAAAATATAATTTTCTTATCTCTTTACTTTCATCTGGACTATATGTTCCTTTATAATAATAGTCTCTAAATGCACAAGTATATTCATCTATATAACACATATTACATATTGCTAATTTTGTCATTAAATTTCTATTTGTAATTTTTTCTTTATTTTGTTCTTCTACTTCTGTTGTCATACTACTAAATTCATTTCTTATTGCTATTTCATATTTATTTAATATATCTGTAACTGTTGTTGTAGTTGTACCGTCAAGTTTTTTATTACTCCTTAATGTGTCTAAGCTTTCACTTGATAAATTTTGTAACCATAATTTTACAGTTCCTATTAATGTTCTTTCTATATATCCTGGTGTTTCCGTTATTGTTATTTTATTATCTATTAGTTGTTTTGAGATATATCCTATCCATAATTGTATTGTTTTATTTATATCTGCTACACAATCTAGATCTAAAAAATTATATTGTTCAGTTATCTGTCTTGGTGCCCATTTCTTATTTAACCTTTTATCCCATAATGTTTTGTTTCTGTCATATGCATCATAACTTACTCTGTAATAGGTTGGGTTTAATTGTTTTGGATTTTTTATTCCTGATATGCTTGGTTTATCTTCGTTCATATCTCCTGTATTTATTTCTGGGTTTATTTTTATCTTTTCTGTTTTTTCTATAAGTTCTGTGTATGGTTATTGGGGTCAGAGATGGTTCAGGATGCCTTAGAAAAGGTGAAGTTGATCTAGGAGAGGTTCGTGCAGCACAGTCGCGTTAGAAGCGTTATGCGGACCGGAAGGTTCGGGATGTTCATACATGGTGGGTGAGAAGGTCTTGCTGAAGGTCTCACCCATGAAGGGTGTTATGCGGTTTGGAAAGAAAGGGAAGCTGAGTCCGCGGTTTATTGGGCCGTTTGAGGTACTTAGGAGGATTGGGGAGGTGGCTTATGAGCTTGCCTTGCCACCCATCTTGTCGAGCGTTCATCCGGTATTGCATGTTTCTATTCTCCGGAAGTATGTTGGGGACCCGTTTCATGTTTTAGACTTCAGCATGGTCCAGTTGGATGATGATTTGACCTACGATGTGGAGCCAGTGGCTATTTTGGGTCGTCAGGTTCGGAGATTGAGATCAAAGGATATCACTTCAGTGAAGGTGCAGTGGAGAGTTCGGCCCGTGGAGGAGGCTACTTGGGAAACCGAGCGGGATATGCGGAGCAGATATCCTCACCTGTTTAAGGCTCCAAGTATGTTTCTTGACCCGCTCGAGGACGAGCGTTTGCTTTAGTTGGGGAGGATGTGACGACTCGGCCCGTAGTCATGTGAGTTATTGCCCCGTTTCCCCCATTTTATGCTCCATCATGTTTTGTTATCGGTATTCGGTGTGTTAGAGTTAAATCGGATTGGTTTTGATAGGAAATGAGACACTTAGTCTCTTCAAGGAAGGCTTGTTTTGGAAAAAAGTCAACCGGATGTTGACTATTGAGTTAGAGGGCTCGGATGTGATTTCCGGTGATTCGGTTAGGTTCGGGGATTGATATGTGGCTTAGGATTGTGATCGGGATTGATTTTGGAGGTCTGGAGTAGAATTAGGCTTGAATTGGCGAAGTTAGTATTTTGGCGAATTCCGGTTGGTAGGTGAGATTTTGATACGGGGGTCGGAATGGAATTCCGAGAGTTGCAGTAGCTTCGTTAGGTGATTTTGGATGTGTGTGCAAAATTTCAGATCATTCGGAGGTGTTTTGGTCGGGTTTTTGATCAAATGCGTATTTCGGAAGTTTTTAAGAAATTTAGGCTTGAATCCGATGTAATTTGATGGTTTTGGTGTTGTTTGTGGTGTTTTGATGATTGGAACAAGTTTGAATGATGTTTTAGGATGGGTTGGCACTTTTGGTTGAGGTCCCGGGGGCCTCGGGGTGATTTCGGATGGTCAATCGGACCAATCTTGGTTTTTGAAGTTGCAGATTTCAGCTGAGTGTTACAGAACATTTTTGTTCTCTGCGATCGCAGGAGTGCAATTGCGATCGCATAGAAGGTTTGGGGAAGGCCATTCTGATTTCTCAATGCGATCTCGGAATAGGGTATGCGATCGCATAGGTTGAGGAGGTTGTTCATTGTGATTGCATGAGGAGTAATGCGATCGCGTAGTGTTAAATGGACCTGAGGTTTTGAGGGGTACTTTGTTCAATGCGATCGCGGAGTAGTGTATGCGATCGCATAGGTTTGATTGGTGAAGCAGTGCGATCGCAGTTAAGGGGTCGCGTTCGCATAGGACATTTTGGAGGCCTGGGAAAGTTGAGCTATGCGATCGCAGAGGCTTGGATGCGATCACATAGAGTAAAATCTGGGCTGACAGAAGGGTTTTAATAAACATTTCACCCGCGAACCAAGTCCCATTTCCTCCATTGTTGAGTAACCTTGGGAGCTTTTAACGAGTATTAAAGAGGGTTTTGACTGGGAATCGATTGGAGGTGAGTCCTATGGCATAGAAACGTCATTTAATTGTAGATTCAACATCTAAATTCATGGAAATTTGATTAAAAAGGGAAGGATTAGGGCTTGACTTTTGAAATAGAAATTTGGAGGTTTGAGGGAGAATTTGAGCTCGTAATTCGGTAAATTTGATACGTATAGACTCATGGTGAGAAAAGGAATCCGGTGATGTCAATATTCTAATTTTTCGAAAAGTGGGCCCGGGGCTCGGGTTTTGCCAACTTCGTGATTTTCAATATTTTTCGAGTCTTTTCGATTGGGTTGTATTCCCTTAGCCTATTGTAACGTATTACTTGTGGTTTTGATCAGATTCGACGCTCGAGGAGGTTGATTTGCGAGGCAAGGGAGTAGCGAGCTAGGATTTCGGCCTGCTTGAGGTGAGTAATGGTTATAAATGATGTTCTGAAGGTTTGAAACCCCGGATTTGCACAACTTGGTGCTATGTTGAGATGAGACACACGCTGTATGATGAGCGTGGGGTCTATTACTACTAGGGATTTGGATTCGGTCTATCCCGTTTGATGACTCTATTGTACGTTTGACTAAGACTTAAATAATATCATTATATTATGGGCTAGTTGCCATGTTTGGGGCCTTGTGCCGATCTGTAGAACCGTTAGGGGGCATTTGTAATTGTTGACCTCACTTTTCTTGTCGAAATCATACCCTTAGTCATGTTCTTAACGGATAAACATAATATGAATCAGCTTTAGAAATTGTTAAATCCTAATGAGAGTAACGTGTGGGTTGAGAACCCCGTCTTATCTTAGTGTGCCCAAGAGGCCAAATCTATATTGACTGAGAGGGGTCGAGAACCCCATTGTGAGGGTATTTGATATGCTATGGATCGGGCTGCATGACACAGCAATATATATATTTATGCGGATCGGACTGCACGCCACAGTAGTATATTATATAGATCAGACTGCACGCCGTAGTAGTATATTATATGGGTCGGACTGCACGCCGCAGTAGTATAGCGCTTGGGATGAAGGAGCCCCTTCGAAGTCTGCAAACCCCCAGTGAGCGCAGTCGACTATTCTTGGATCGGGCTACACGCCGCAGCAGTATATATATATATGGATCGGGTTGCACGCCACAGCAGTATACTATATGGATCGGGCTGCACGCCGCAGCAGTACAAATATGAATTTGGTTATCGTGAGGAGTAAATGAAATGAATATTGGCTTAATGGACTTTTAACTAAGTTCTTCATTCAGTTGTTGTTTTTGATATTCTCACTATTTTAATATAGAACTGCGTAGTGTTTTATGAGTTTTCTTTCCGTCAATCATTATTTATTACTATTACTCACTGAGTTGGATTACTCACTTTACTCCCTGCACTATGTGTGCAGATACAGGTATCCCGGAGGCATAGTTTGAGCTTTCTGCTGCTGTTCAGCTTATTCCGGAGTCATCGAGGTAGCTGCATGGCGTCTGCAGGACCCGATTTCTCCCCTTATCCTCTTTATTTTCCGCATTCTAGACAACTCTATGTATAGGTTGCTATACAGACTTGTATTAGAGGCTCTTGGCTCGTGACACCAGATCGGTGGGATTTATATTGATATTTTATGGATTTTCCGTACTGTTTATCTATTACTACAGAGTTATAATCATGTTAATTTGGCATTAAATGCTATTAATTGGTAATGAATTCTATATAAGGGATTGTGAGTAACGAATTTGTCGGGCTTGCCTAGCATTGTGTTGGGCGCCATCACGACCGGAGATTGGGGTCGTGACAGCAAATGCGAAGAAGGTAAAATTAGGCAGGTCAGCAGAATACTTCGTGAATGCGGAAGTCACTCCACGATCGCGAAGAAGAACATCAGACACTAGAAGGAATTAGCTTGTAGCCCATCCGAAACACTCCAGAGGCCCCCGGGACTCTGTCCAAACATACAAACAAGTTCCATAACCTAACACGGACTCGCTCGAGGTCTGAAATCACATCAAACAACGTCGAAACTACGAATCGCACCATGAATCAAACTTATGAATTTTCAAATATTCCAACTTCTAAAACTCGCGCCGAAACCTATCAAATCAACTCGGAATGACTCAAAATTTTGCAGGCAAGTCCCAAATGACATAACAGAGCTATTCCAACTATCGAAATCTCATTCCGGCCTTGATATCATAAAAGTCAACTTTCGGTTAAACTTCTCCATCTTCTAAACTTTAACTTTTCCAACTTTTGCCGAAATGCTTCAAATTACTCTATGGACCTCCAAATCCAAATCCGGACATGTGCCTAAGTCCAAAATCATCATACGATGCTGTTGAAATCATCCAAAACCCAGTCCGGATGTGTTTATACCAAAGTCAAATTTCGGTCAACTCTCACCGCTTAAGCTTCCAAAACTAGAATCATTCTTCCAATTTGACTTCGAATCATTCGGTAACTGAACTCGGCCATGCACGCAAGTCATAACACATAATACGAAGCTGCTCAAGATCTTATGTTGCTGAACGGAACTTAAGTTCTCAAAACGACCGCTCAGGTCGTTACAGTAGTATAGTACAATATCTTGAAATACATTATTATATTAATATGTGATACACTATTTTTTGATTTTTTTCTTAATGCATGTATATTATGTAATAGAAGTATAGTCATATAATATTGCCTGAAATTAATTAGTAGAACTATATACCCTATTGGTATAATTTTATGTCATATTGGTATCATATTGTTGTTGGAATATTTTTTGGTTGTTTTACCTGCATTTTTAAGTGAATTCTATTCTGAAATGATTCATATGATCATGTTTTGCTGTGTTGGATTTTCTTGTACCTATGGACATAGATTTTGTGTATTATGTAATAGTATTTATAGTTATATGCAGTTGTTGGAACGACCCCGTACAACTATATATCCTATTAGTATAACTATATTCTATATTTGCATCATATGCTACTTGAATCATTTTTTGTTGTATTAGCTGCATTTAATTGGTATACTATTTGATTTTCTTTTAATAATAGTAATATAATATATTATCTTGAAATACTTTATTATATTAATATGTGGTACATAATATTTTTATTTTTCTCTTTATGGATGTGTGTTAAGTAATAATAGTATAGTGATATAGTTGCAAGAAATTAACCAGCAAATTTGTATACCATGTTGGTATAGTTATATGCCATATTTGTATCACATGGTAGTTTGAATATTTTTTTGGTTGTTTTAGATGCATTTTTAAGTGAATTCTATTCCGAAATTATTTCTATAAACATGATTTGCAGTGCTGGAATTTTTTTTGTGCCGATGGAAATAGATTATGTGTATAATGTAATGGTTTTTATAATTATAGGTAATTATTGGAATGACCCATACAACAATATACCCTATTAGTATCTAGATTGAGCAAGTTGCTTTCCGAATATTTAGCTTGCAATACGATCATGTAATTTTCTCGTACTTTTATTGAATCCTTTTATGTTCTGGTACAGTAGTATAGACGCAGATAGTTGTAGCAATATTCTAGAGAAATCATATACTCTGTTGGAATACATGTATACCATATTGGTATCATATAGTACTAGAAGTCTTTATCTCTGATACTTTTTGTCACGACCCCGGTTCGCCCTCCGTGAACCATCGTGATGGCACCTAGTCTCTACGACTAGGTAAGCCTAAATTGCGAAAGATAAATCAAATTTGCCGAAGAAAACAATTTAAAATAGAAATAGAGTAATAAAACAACATTTAAAAGTGCCGCTCGACATACATAATATTAATGCTTAAAATCAATACATTTTCCCAATACCCGAAAACCCGTGAATCATATGCAAAGAGATACATAAGAAGCTCCAACTCAAGAAATGTCTAACAAGAAAGAAAATACTTGATCTGCGGACACGGCAGATGTACCTAGAAGTCTCTAGAGCAGTCGCCTCCTCATGGATGGTAGGCTTGAGTAGCGGTACCTGGATCTGCACATGAATAACATGCACAGAAGAGGCATAAGTACACCACAGCGGTACTCAATAAGTGCCAATCCTAACCTCGGTTGGGTAGTGACGAGGAAGGTTAGGGCCCTACTGAGGTTAAATAAAATATAAAGATCAAAAGTATAGAACAAAATAGTATAAATAAGTACAGTAGTAAAATAACACAGGATGTACAGGACAACAACAACTATACAGAAACGAGGTAAGTACGAAAAAGAAATACAGCTCAGTACCAAAAATAACAACCGCGGATCTCCTAGGATACCGTCCTGTAGTACCATATGTACATAACTAATGAATCTCATGGGATCTCGTCCCGTAATCCAACTCATAGTACGCGGGGATCTACTGGAATCTCGTTCCGTAGTCTCAAAAGTAAATACCTAGTATTGTGGGGACTCTACCGAGTGCATTCCCGTAGTTCCATATAACTATGCAGGGGGATCTACCGGAATCCCACATCCGTAGTCCCAAATAAACAAACAAGGGGGATCTACTGGAATCCCACATCCGTAGTGCCAAATAAACAAACAAGGGGGGTCTACCGAAATCCCACATCAGTAGTCCCAGTGTAAATACACAACACGAACAGGAAAAAAATACTCAAAAATGGCAAATTACATATTAAGGCAACAAGTAATTCTAGCCTATTATGCTGCATAGAGTTCAGGTAAGGCAGTTTGAGCAAATAAAACAATTAAATCTCTTAGACATGCTTTCCTAAGCTAACAACAGGCTTAACAGTGCAAGTAGTAAAACAAGAAAGGAAACATTACTAGTAACTACTTAATGAAAACTCGGATTTTCAACAATAAGCACAAGTGCACACTCGTCACCTCACGTACAAGGTATTTAAATTACCAAATAAACCAATCCTAAGGGGACAGTCCCGCACACAAGGTTAGACAAGCCACTTACCTCGAACCAGCTCAAAATCAACCCGAAAACCATGCTCTTGCCACGAGTACTTGACTCCAAATGGCCCAAATCTATTCAATTCAATCGCATAATGTAAATAACACTTCCAGTAACTAATTCTACAATTAATTCTAAGCTTAAACGCAAAATTAGGTAAAATGACCAACACGCCCCTCGGGCCCACGTCTTGGAATCAGGTAAAATTTATAGTTTCTGAATCCTCACAGTCTCACGAGTCTAACCACCAAAAATTATCCAAATCCAATGTCAAATCCCCAATCAAAACCCAATTTCTTTGTCTAAGAACATTTCCCCCAATTTCCACCAAAATTTCGAAATAAAGGATGGATTTAAGTGTAGGTTCAAGGAAATTAGTCTAAACCGAGTAGGAATTACTTACTCAAATCGCCCAGGTGAAAATCTCTTCAAAAATCGCAATCTCCCGAGCTCCCAAGTCCAAAATATGAATTATCGTTCAAACCCTCAAGTTTTGGTTTTAAAAATCTGCCCAGGTGTTTTTTTCATCGCGATCGCGAAACATGACATGCGATTGCGAAGAGGAAAAATTCATGGCTCCTAAACTTGGCTATGTGAACACGATATGAAGCACGTGAACACGAAAGAGGAAAAAGGCAGGCTTACGCATTCGCGGACAAGGCAATGGGAACGCGAAGGGGAAAAGGTCATTATACCCCTGGCTCCTAGTTCTACAACGCAATCGCGAGCCAATTCATGCGATCGCGAATAACAATTTAAACATCCTCCTAAATTACACTACGCGAACGCGTAGGGAAGGCCGCGAACGTGATTAAGGAAACCAGATACCAGATTTTCTGCAATACTAACAAGTTCCAAGATCACTCGTTAGGCATCCAAAACACACTCGAGGCCCCCGGGACCTCAACCAAACCTTTCGAGCAATCCTAAAACATCATTCAAACTTGTTCCAACTTCGAAACGGTCAAAACAACATCAAAACACCTATTTTTCATCGAATTCAAGCTTAAGAATTTCAAAAACTCTAAAAATATGCTTTCGATCAAAAAGTCCACCAACCCTCATCCGAATGACCTAAAATTTTGCGTACACGTCACGTTAAGCACTACGGAGCTACTCCAACTTCCAGAATTCAATTCGGACCCTCGTATCAACAAATCACTATCAAACCGGAAACTTCAAAAATTCAAATTTTGGCATTTCAAGGCTAAATTAGCTACGGACCTCCAAAACACAATCCGAACATGCTGCTAACCCAGAAATCACCCAACGGAGCTAACATAACCATTAGATTTTCATTTCGAGTCCGTCTTCACACTGTTCCGACTACGGAAAATATTCCAACACTTAAGCTCTCATTTAGGTACTAATTGTCCCAAAACTCTCCAAAACTCAAAATCGAACATCCCGGCAAATCAAAATAGCAGAAATAAACTCGGGGAAATAAATTAATAGGGGGAACAGGGCGTAAAATTTTAAGACAACCGGCCGGGTCGTCACATCCTCCTACACTTAAACATTCGTTCGTCGTCGAATGAGCATAAAGACATACCAGAAGTAGTGAAAAGATAAGGGTAACGGTTGCGCATATCCTGCTCGGTCTCCCAGGTCACCTCCCTGAACGGCTGGCCCCGCCACTGAACCTTCATGGATGCAATTTTCTTTGACCTCAGCTTTTTTAACCTGCATGTCCAGTATTGCCACTAGCTCCTCAACATAGGATAGATCCTTGTCCAACTGGACTGAACTGAAATCCAACACGTGCGATAGATCACCGTGATCACTCCGGAGCATCGAAACATGGAATACCGAATGAACTCTAGCCAAGTTGAGAGGTAAGGAAAGCTCATAAGAAACCTCCACAACACGCCTAAATATCCCAAAAGGGCCAACAATCTCAGACTCAACTTTTCCTTTCTTACCGAATCTCATAACGCCCTTCATAGTCGAAACCCGATGCAGAACCCGCTCTCCAACCATATAGGAAACATCACGAACCTTTCGATCCGCGCAATTCTTTTGTCTGGACTGGGCTGTACGGAGTCTATCCTGAATCACCTTGACCTTCTCCAAGGCATCCTGAACCAAGTCTTTGCCCAATAATCTGGCCTCACCTGGCTCAAACCAACCCACCGGGGATCTACACCGTCTCCCACATAAAGCCTTATACGGTGCCATCTAAATGCTGGACTGATAGCTGTTGTTGTAGGCAAACTCTGCCAATGCAAGAACTGATCCCAAGACCCTCCAAACTCAATCACACACGCACGAAGCATATTCTCAAGAATCTAAATAGTGCACTCGGACTGTCCGTCCGTCTGAGGGTGAAATGTTGTGCTCAACTCCACCTAAGTACCTAACTCATGCTGAAAGACCCTCCAGAACCGTGATGTAGACTGAGTACCTCTATCTGAAATGATGGACACTAGAATACCATGCAGACAAACAATCTTCCGGATATAAATCTCCGCCAACCGCTCAGAGGAATAAGTAGTACACACAGGAATAAAGTGAGCGGACTTGGTCAGCGGATCCATAATCACCCAAATAGCATCAAACTTTCTCAAAGTCCATGGAAGCCCAACTACAAAGTCCATGGTGATCCGCTCCAACTTTCACTCCGGGATCTCTATCTGGTGAAGTAACCCAACCGGTATCTAGTGCTCATACTTCACCTTCTGATAGTTGAGGCACCGAGCTACAAATCCAACTAAATCCTTCCTCATCCGCCTCCACCAGTAGTGCTGTGTCAAATCCCGATACATCTTCGCAGTACCCAGATGAATGGAATACCGCAAGCTATGTGCCTCCTCTAGAATCAATTCTTAAAGCCCATCAACATTGGGTACACAAATCCAACCTTGCATCCTCAATACCCCATCATCACCAATAATCACATCTCTGGCATCATCGTGCTGAACCTTGTCCTTGAGGACAAGCAAATGAGGATCATCATACTGCCGCTCCCTGATACGATCAAATAAGGAAGACCGAGAAACCACACAAGCTAGAACCCGACTGGGCTCCGAAAGATCCAATCTCACAAATTAGCTAGCTAAGGCCTAAATGTCCATCGCCATAGGCCTCTACGATGCTGGTAAATAAGACAAACTCCCCAAACTCTTTGCCCGGCGACTCAAAGCATCGGCTACCACATTGGCCTTGCCCGGGTGATACAAAATAGTGATGTCATAGTCCTTCAGCAACTCTAACCACCTCCTCTGGTGCAAATTTAGATCCTTTTGCTTGAACAGGTGCTGCAAGCTCCAATGGTCAGTATAAGTCTCATAAGGCACACCGTATAAGTAATGGTGCCAAATCTTTAGAGCGTGAACAATGGCAGGTAACTCAAGGTCATGAATAGTGTAGTTCTTCTCATTTATTTTCAATTGTATGGACACATAGGCAATCAACCTACCGTCCTGAATCCACACCGCTCTGAGGCCAACCCTTGAGGCATCACAATAGGCCGTATAAAACCTTGAACCTATAGGCAGTATCAAAATTGGGGCTGTGGTCAAAGCTGTCTTGAGCTTCTGAAAGCTCAGCTCACGCTCCTCCGTCCATTGGAACGGAGCACCTTTCTAGGTCAACCTGGTCATAAGGGCCGCAATCGATGAAAACCCCTCCACAAAACGATGGTAGTAGCCCTCCAAACCAAGGAAACTATAGATATCAGTAGCTGATGATGGTCTGGGAAACTCTGCACAACCTCTATCTTCTTCGGATCTACTTGAATACCCTCACTCGATACCACGTGGCCTAAGAATGCCTCTGAGTGCAGCCAAAACTCACATTTCAAGAACTTAGCATATAACTTCTTCTCTCTCAAAGTCTGAAGCACAGTCCTCAGGTGCTGCTCATAATCTTTTTGATTCCGGGAATACACCAGAATATCATCAATAAAGATAATGACGAATGAGTCAAGATATGACCAGAACATACTGTGCATCAAATCCATAAAGGTTGCTGGGGCATTGTTCAACCCAAATGACATGACAAGGAATCGTAATGACCATTCCGATACCTGAAAGCAGTCTACGGGATATCTGGCTCCCAAATCTTCAATTTTTGGTAACCTGAGTGCAAATCAATCTTAGAAAACACATGTGCGCCCTGAAGCTGGTCAAACAAATTATCAATGCGAGGCAAAGGATAGCGGTTCTTCACTGTAACCTTGTTCAACTAGCAATAATCAATACACATACGCATTGAACCATCATTTTTCTTCACAAACAAGACAGGAACACCCCAAGGTGTTACACTGGGCCAAACAAAACCCTTATCAAGCAATTCCTGTAACTTATCCTTCAACTCAGGAGGAGCCACACAATATGGAGGAATAGAAATGGGTTGATTGCCCGACAATAGATCAATGCCAAAATCAATATCTCTATCAGGCGGCATGGCTGGAAGATCAACTGGAAAAACATCGAGAAAATCCCATACTACTGGGACTGAATCAACTGAAGGAGTATCAATACTAACATCTCTCACATAAGCTAAATGCGTGTCACACCCCTTCTCAAGCATACGCTGAGCTTTAAGAAAAGAAATAACTCTACTGGGAGTGTGATCTAAAGTACCTCTCCACTCAACACGCGGTATACCTGGCATAGCCAGCGTCATAGTTTTGGCGTGACAATCAAGAATAGCATAATGGGGCGACAACAAGTCCATGCCCAAGATAATATCGAAGTCAACCATATTAAGTAACAATAAATCGGCTCTAGTCTCAACTATGAGCAACCAAACACGATCGATAAACGCGGTCCACAATAAGAAAATCTCCCATAGGAGTAGAAACATAAATAGGGGAACTCAAAGAATCCCGAGATACGCCCTAATGCAGAGAAAATAATAAGAAACATAAGAATAAGTGGAGCCTGGATCGAATAGAACTGATGCATCTCTGTGACAAGCCAGTATAATACCTATGATGACAGAATTGGAGGCAACAGCCTCGGTACGGGCAGGAAGGGCATAGTATCTGGCCTGGCCTCCCACTCTAGGGCGACCTCTACCTCTCCAACCTCCACTTCTAGCTGGCTGAGCAGGTGGGGTTGCAACTGGAGCTGTAACCATAGCCTGAGAACTCTACAGGGCACGCTGTGGTTGAGAAGTCTGTGGAGGTGCACCCTTCCCAAGTTTGGAGCAATCCCTCACCATATGACGTGTGTCACCACACTCAAAATAAGCTCTGGGAGGACGTCGTGGCTGTGACTGGATTGGGGCAGGTCTGCTGGACTGACCTCTAAAAGAACCCCGTGCAGGAGGCGTGCTAGATACCGGAGGTGCAAAATAAGGCTCCTAAGGTCCAGGATGAGTTGCAATACCACTGGCTGCTGGAAGAGCTGAATGAAAGGGCGACTCATATAACTCTTACCATGACGACCTGTTGCTGGGGCACGGGCACCAGAGAAATGGCCCGACACTCGAGACCTCTTGGCCTCCCTTTCCTCTCTCTCCCTAGCATGCATACCCTAAATCCT
This sequence comes from Nicotiana sylvestris, assembly GCF_000393655.2. Classification (NCBI taxonomy): domain Eukaryota; kingdom Viridiplantae; phylum Streptophyta; class Magnoliopsida; order Solanales; family Solanaceae; genus Nicotiana; species Nicotiana sylvestris. The sequence goes on along the minus strand of NC_091064.1, from coordinate 91,969,115 downwards.
CCTAGCAATGCTCACAACCTGCTGATAAGAAATATCCATCTCCAACTCACGAGCCATGCTAGACCTGATACTAGGAATAAGGCCCTCAATAAACCAGTGAACCCTCTCGCGAATAGTAGAAACCAAGGTAGGTGCATGCCTAGCCAAACTGGTGTAACGGATAGCACACTCTGACACAATCATAGTACCCTGGCGCAAATGTTCAAACTCTGCGCGCCATGCATCCCTGAGTCTCTGAGGAACATACTCTCTCAAGAATAGATCTGAAAACTGAGTCCAAGTCAGTGAAGCAGCCTCATCCGGACTATCTAACTCATAGGTGTGCCACCACTCATAGGCGGCTCCTCGAAGCTGGAAAGTAGTGAAGGAAACCCCGCTCGATCCTAATATACCCATGGTACGGAGAATGTGGTAACTCTCATCTAGAAGTCCCAGAGCATCCTCCGATGTTAGACCACTAAATACAGGAGGCTTATACTTCTTGATCCTTCCAAGCCTCGGCTGCTCCTCCTCGAATGTTGCTGCCCTGTCCTTGGACTGAACTTGCACTACATGTGGTACAAGAATAATCTCAGGGACCTGCTCAACATGAACTCGCTGCTCAAGAGTGCGGGCGGTAGGAGTCTGTGCTCCTCCCCCGGCCTGAGATGTAGCTGCAACAAGGGGAAGCAACCCTGCATAAGCCAGAGTGGCGTACATGCTCATAAACTGTGCCAAAGTCTCCTGAATGGCTGGAGGAGTGGTAGTAGTAGGCGTGTCAGGTGCCTGGGCTCCCTCTTGAACTACTGGTGGTACCTCGGCGGCAGCTCGCACAGGTGCCCTAGCTGCACCACGTGCGCATCCTCGACCTCTATCCCAACCCCGACCTCTAACGGCTGGAGTAGGGGGCATGGCATTGTGACGTCAAAATATCGCAAGAAAGGGAAATCAAATGAATTGGAATTTTTCTAATAGTTACATAGCCTCTCATAGATAAGTATAGACGCCTCCGTAAAGATCAATGTGACTTTAATAAATCAGCTTGTGATCCATGACTTCTATGAACCTAGAGCTCTGATACCAGCTTGTGTCACAACCCGGTTCGCCCTCCATGATCCATTGGGACGACACCTAGTCTCTAAGACTAGGTAAGCCTAAATTGCGAAAGATAAACCAAATTTGCAAAAGAAAACAATTTAAAACAGAAATAGAGTAATAAAACAACGTTTAAAAGTACCGCTTGGCATACACAATATTAACTCTTAAAACCAATACATTTTCCCAAAACCCGGAAACCCATGAATCACAACCTAAGAGATACATTTGAAGCTCTAACTCTAGAAATGTCTAACAAGAAACAAAATACAGAAGTGCATTGTTTAATAGCTACAATCAAATGGGCTTCTCAATCTGCGGACGCGGCAGATGTACCTAGAAGTCTCTAGAGCAGTCGCCTCCTCATGGATGGTAGGCTTGAGTAGCAGTACCTGGATCTGGACATGAATAAAATGCACAGAAGAGGCATAAGTACACCACAGCGGTACTCAATAAGTGTCAAGCCTAACCTCGATTGGGTAGTGACGAGAAAGGCCAGGGCCCTACTAAGGTTAAATAAATTATAAAGATCAACAATATAGAAAAGAACAGTATAAATAAGTACAATAGTAAAATAACATAGGCTGTATAGGACATCAACACCTATACAGAAAAGAGGTAAGTACGGAAAAGAAATACAACTCAGTACCAAAAATAACAACTGAGGATCTCCTAGATATCGTCCTATAGTCCGATATGTACATAACCAATGGATCTCTCGGGATCCCGTCCCGTAGTCCAACTCATAGTGCACGGGGATCTACCAGAATCCTATTCCGTAGTCCTAAATGTAAATATCCAGTACTGGCCAAATCCCGTAGTTCCATATAACTGTGAAGGGAGATCTACCGGAATTCCACATCCGTAGTCTCAAAATAAACAGATAAGGGGGATCTACCAGAATCCCACATTCGTAGTCCCAAATAAACATACAAGGGGAATCTACCGAAATTCCACATCCGTAGTCCCAATGTAAATACACAGCAGCAACAGGAAAAAAATACTCATAAATGGCAAATTTCATATTAAGGCACCAAGTAATTCTAGCCTAGCATGCTGCACATAGTTCACGTAAGGTAGTTTGATCAAATAAAGTAAGTAAATCACTTATATATGCTTTCCTAAGCTAACAATAGGCTTAACAGTGCAAGTAGTAAAACAAGAAAGGAAATATTACTAGTAACTACTTAAAGAAAAACCCGATTTCCGACAATCAGCACAAGTACGCACTGGCCACCTCACATACAAGGCATTTCAATTACCAAATAAACAAATCCTAAGGGGAAGGTCCCTACCAAAAGGTTAGACAAGCCACTTACCTCGAACCAGCTCAAAATCAACCCGAAACCATGCTTTTGCCACGAGTACTCGACTTCAAATGACCTAAATCTATTAAATTCAATCACATAATTTAAATAACACTTCAAGTAGCAGATTCTACAATTAAATTCTAAGCTAATACGCAAAATTAGGTAAAATGACCAAAATGCCCCTCGGGCCCACATCTCGGAAACAGGTAAAATTTATAGTTTCAGAATCCTCACACTCTCACGAGTCTAACCATAAAAATATTATCCAAATCCGATGTCAAATCCACAATCAAAACTCAATTTCTTGGTCTAAGAACTTTTCCCCCAATTTCCACCAGAATTTTGAAATTAAAGAATGGATTTAAATGTAGACTCATAGAAATTAGTCTAAACCGAGTAGGAATTACATACCTAAATTGGCCAGGTGAAAATCTCTTAAAAAATCGCAATTTCCCCAGCTCCCAAATCCAAAATATGAATTATGGTTCAAACCCTCGATTTTTGGTTTTAAAAATTTGCCTAAGTGTTTTGTTCATAGCGATCGCGAATCATGACGTGCGATCGCGAAGAGGAAAAATTGATGGCTCCTGAACTGGGCTATGCGAGCACGAGATGAAGCAGGCGAACGCGGAAGAGGAAAAGGGCATCGGAAACATACCCGAGGCCCACGGGACTTTATCCAAACCTACCAAGCAATCCTAAAACATCATTCAAACTTGTTCCAACCTTTGGAACGCTCAAAATAACATCAAAACACCTATTTTTCATCGGATTAAAGCTTAAGAATTCCAAAAACCCTAAGAATACGCTTTCGATCAAAAAGTCCACCAACCCTCGTCCGAATGACCTGAAATTTTGCACACGCGTCACATTAAACACTACGGAGCTATTCCAACTTCCGGAATTCAATTCCGACCCTCGAATAAAAAATCTCACTATTGAACCGGATACTTCAAAAAAATAACTTTCGGCATGTCAAGCATAAATTAGCTACGGACCTCCAAAACACAATCCGAACATGCTCTTAACCTCGAAATCACCCAACGGAGCTAACGAAAATATCGGATTTCCATTTTGAGGTCGTCTTCACACTCTTCAGCATGGCCAACTTTCCAACACTTAAGCTCTCATTTAGGGGCTAAGTGTCCCAGAACTCTCTGAAACTCAAAACCGAACATCCCCACAAATCAAAATAGCAGAAATAAACTCGGGGAAAGAAGTTAATAGGGGGATCGGGGCGTAAATTCTTATGACGACCGGCGAAGTCGTCACACTTTTATTTTATTTTCTAATATTTTATTATCATTTCTATTCTAACTAGTATATATTGAGATTTGGTGGTTGTAGATTATGTTTTCTTGCTCCATATATGGTTGTGTTACTGCTAATGATAGAGTGTTTATTGATATTTATAGGGAAGGAGATCAAGGTTTGCATGACAATCACGTGTTGATTCTTAGAATCTGATAATGTAATCTATGGTTCTCAACAACTGTCAGAGTGATATTCAATGAATTTGATCAAGTGACAACTGATACTACTTTAGTTTAACAATTGAATTAAAAAATGATAAAAAAGACAAAAGGAATATTATACTAGTTATATTAAAAGGGTGATCAAATATTTACTATATCAATTATTTTTTCTTACTGTATAAAAAAAGAAATAATAAAAAATTGTGAAAATAGTTAATGAAATTAGATTATCAATAGAAAAATAATATAGAAAAAGAAGTTAAATGGAATTAGAAAATGAACAAAAAATAAAGAAAAAAATAAAATAAAGAAAGTATCAAAATTGAGTGTAAAAGAAGTTATAGTAAAAATAACAATAATACGATTTGGGCAACAATAAATAAATAGAAAAAGAGAAAAAAGGATAAAATAAGAAGAAAACGAGAAAAAAGAAAAGGAGAAAAGAAAAGAAGCATCGAAATAAAAAAAAAATTGGAGAAAAAAGAGAAAATTTCCCACAAAATCTACTATGTGTAGGAAATGTAATTAGTTTGAAAGGTTAACCTAGTTTTGAATTTTTAGTATTTGACCTCGGATCGGATTCCTTATGGTTTCGTAGCTTCGTTTGGGTAATTTTGAACTTAGGAGCGCGTCCAAATTGTGATTTGGAGGTCCGTAGTAGAATTTTGCTTGAAATGGCAAAAATTAGAATTTTGGAAAATTTGACTGGGAGTGGACTTTTTTATATTGGGGTCGGATTCTGATTTTGAAAGTTGGAGCAGGTCCGTAATGTCAAATGTGACTTCTGAGCAAAATTTAAGGTTGGTTAGACGTGGGTTGATAGGCTTTGGCATTGGCTGTGGAAGTTGAAGATTCAAAGTTCAATGATTTCGAATCGAGATGTGATTCGTCGTTTCGATGTTCTTATATGTGTTTTGAGGCCTCGAGTGGGTCTGTATAATGTTATGGGACTTGTTGTGTGATGACCCAAAAGGTCATCACTTATTTTAGAAATAAATTTTGTATTCTAAGGCTTTAAAAACCTCTTTTAGTGTTACCTCGATTTGCGTGCGCAGTCCGGGCACGTAGCCGGAAAGCCATTATGTGAAAATATCTGAAAAATGATGAATATTTGCCTTTAAATGAATTTAAGTTAACTTCGGTCAACATTTTAGGTAAACATACCCGGACCCGTGATTTGGCGGTCCCGGAGGGTCTGTAGAAAATAAGGGACTTGAGTGTATACCCGAAATCGAATTCCGAGGTCCCAAGCCCGAGAAATGAATTTTTAAAGAAAATTATTTTCTGGAAATTTATGAGTTTTTGGAAATAAAATGTGTTTAAAATTTTATGGTATCAGGCCCGTATTCTAGTTCCTGAGCCCGGTACAGGTCTTACATGTGATTTAAGTTTAGCCTATGAAATTTGGTAAGAAAGGAACTCGAAATGACGTGAATCGGACCGTATTTGAGAAAATTGGAAAATTTGAGGTTCTTAAGTGATTTCCTGATTTTGGTGCTAAATTCATAGTTTTTGATGTTATATTGGATATTTGATCGCACGAGTAAGTCCTTATGGTGTTTTTGAGTTAGAGTGCATCTTTGGTTTGGAGCCCCGAGGGCACGGGTGAGTTTTGGATAGGTATCGATCGCGATCGCGAAGCCTTTCACGCGATCACGAAAGGGAAATTAGGCTTGGGTGAAATTTGTTCTATGCGAACGCAAAGTAAGGGACGCAAACGCGGAGCACTGGGGGGCTGCTCTACGTGAACATGACCCATTTTCCGCGAACGCATAGTGTAAAATGGGGGCTATTCTAGGATGTGGCCGTTCTTCTATGCGAACGCGTACACTGGTCCGTGAATGCGAGGGTTAGGGGGGCCAACCCTTCGCGAACATATAGGAGGACTTGCGATCACGTAAGTCCACTTATGGAAGCTCTTCGCGATCGCGGCAGTATTCTCGCGAACGCGATGAACACTGTCATCCAGCTCTTTTAAATAGTAACAGAAATAGGAATTAACCATTTTCTCATATCTCTTTCCCCAAAATCAGAACCTAGGCGATTTTTGAAGAGTAAAATCAACACCAAATCATAGGGATGTGTTCCTCAATCCATCTCCTTCATTTTCCATCAACACCCATTAGATTTTTAGGCTTAAATATTGTTCTTACATGGTAGAATTTGGGATTTTGGGAAGAGTTAGTGTTTTTTGAATAATTGGAATTTAGACCTCATTTTGGGGTCGGATTTCGAAACTAATTGCATATTTGGGCTCGTGGGTGAATGGGTGATCGGGTTTTGGTTCGAACCTCCAGTTTAGACCAAGCGCGCCCGGGGTAGATTTTTGACTTTTTAGGGAAAATGATAGGAAACCTATAATTAAGCATTGTGTATGAATTCTTTAACATTTATTGATGTTGTTAAATCAATTTGGACTAGATACGAGTTGTTTGGAGGCTAATTCTAAAGGAAAAGCTGTGTTTGAGGCTTGAGTTGGCCGTGGAAGTTCGATGTAAGTGTTTGGTCTAACCTTAGCTTGAGGGATTAGGAGTCGTGTCTTATTTGCTAGATGTTAACTATGGAGTACGACGTATAAGCATGGTGATGAGTATCTATACGTCGGTGTCAAGCATGCTTGTGAGTCTTGTATTGTAGTTGTTATGATTCCGATGTGGTTTATTCGTGCTTCATATGAGAATTATATTATTTTTCCCTTGTTAGGATGTTGTTGTGATATTGTTGTTCCCTTGCCGGGAGGTTATTGTAATATTATTATTCCCTTGCCGAGATGTTGTTGTGATATTGTTGTTCCCTTACCGGGAGGTTATTGTAATATTATTGTTCCCTTGCCGGGATGTTGTTGTGCAATTGTTGTTCCCTTGCAGGGAGGTTATTGTAATATTATTGTTCCCTTGTAAGGATTCTTTTATGATTGGTGTTGATAAATGAAATGGGATCGGGTTGCACGCCTGCAATGGTAATAAATAAAATGGGAGAGGGTTGCACGCCTGTAATGGTAATACATGCAATGGGAGCGGGTTGCACGCCTGCAACGGTAATAAATGAAATAGGAGCGGGTTGCACGTCTGCAACGGTACTGTATGAAATAGGATCGGTTGCACGCCTGCAACGGTACTACTTGTGTAGTTGTTCTTCTTATTTCCTTATCTCTTGCTAGTAATTGATTTATGGTGATCCTTACATTTTTTACTATTATTCTGTTGTTATCTGCTACTTCCCGCAGCATGTTCCCCCGCCCAACTTTAGTTGTAAATATCTGCTTCTATTTTCATTGCATGTGATTTAACTGCACAGGGTTATTTGGTAGTCTGGTCCTAGCCTCGTCACTACTTCGCCGAGGTTAGGCTAGACACTTACCAGCACATGGGGCCGGTTGTGTTGATACTACACTCTACACTGTGTGCAGATACTAAAACCGGAGCGATTGGACCGCAGTGAGGATGCTGTCTTCAGCCCATTCAGGCGACCCGAGGTAGTCCTTCAGAGGTCTGCAGGCCTTGGCGTCTTCTCATATCTTTTCTCTTACTATTTTTACTTATTCAGAAATAGATTTGTGTATTTCCATTCAGACCTTTTTTGTAGTATTCTTAGATAGTCCGTGACTTGTGACACCAAATTCTGGGTAGTACTGTACTTTAGATATTGTAGCAGTGTTTGGTTAAACTATTATGTTTCGACTTCTGCATTTCCGATTATTTAATCTATTGCGCTGTTTAATCGCTTAGTATTTTAAATTGTTGAACATGTTTAATAAAAAGGGGAAAGATTTTTTAATATTCGGCTTGCCTAGCTTCCACGAGTAGGTGCCATCACGACTCCCGAGGGTGAGAAATCTAGGTCGTGACAAGTTGGTATCAGATCTCTAGGTTATGTAGGTCTCACAATTTACGGACAAACTTAGTAGAGTCTGAGTGATCGGTACGTAGACGTCGGTATTTATCCCCTAGAGGCTACAGAGTTAGGAAAAACTTCATATTTATTCTTTCCTGTCGTGCGGTTTGGTTTCTCAATGCTAATTGAATTTCAACTCTGTTCTTTCGTATATGGCAAGAACACGCGCTTCCTCATCCACCAATCAGCGTCCTGAGCCCCCAGCAGCATCTCCCACGAGTGGCAGAGAGCAAGGCCGAGGCCGTGCTAGAGGCTGAGGTAGGGGCAGAGCTCAGCCTAGAGCAGCAGCACCAGCAGCGGAGCCTCCGGCTGACTTTGATGATGAAGATCTGGCACATGCAATTTCAGTGGGCCCGACTCAGGTCCCAGAGGGCTTCATTACTACCCCCATGCTCCAGGGTGCTCTAGTCCATCTAGTGGGCCTTATGGAGAGAGTCACCCGGGCATGCTACCCGTAGCATCAGCCGTCTCTCAGTCTGGAGGAGGAGCCCAGACTCTTACTACTCGCACTCCGCAGCAGATGGCTTCCCAGTTCCAGACTCCATCAGCTCAGCCAGTTGGAGCAGTTCAGCCGGGTATAGTAGCTCAAACCGGTGATGGAGCAACTATGTCTGTCGATGCTTTGTGGAGATTGGACAGGTTCACCAAGCTCTTCACTACTACTTTCAACGGTGCATCTTCTGAGGATCCCCAAGATTATCTAGACAGTTGTCATGAGGTTCTCAGGAACATGGGGATAGTGGAAACCAATGGGATCGACTTTGCTACTTTCCACTTGTCTGGATCCGCCAAGACTTGGTGGAGATATTATTGCTTGGCTAGACCAGCCGGATCGCCAGCTTTGACTTGGGAGCAGTTTACTCAGTTATTTCTGTAGAAGTTCCTCCCTATAACTCAAAGAGAGATCTTTCGGAGGCAGTTTGAGCATCTCCAGCAAGGTTCAATGACTGTTACTCAGTACGAGACCAGATTCATCGACTTGGCCCGTCATGCTCTTATCATACTTCCCACCTAGAGAGAGAGGGTGAGGAGGTTCATTGAGGGACTTATTTAGCATATTCGACTTCAGATGGCTAAGGAGACGGGGAGTAAGTTTTCTTTTTAGGATGCGACCAATGTGGCCAGGAGGGTTTAGATGGTTGTATCACAGGGAGGTGGTCAGGGGTCTGACAAGAGGCCTCGTCATTCAAGCAGATTCAGTGGTGCCTCGTTTGTAGGCAGGGATTCTTTTGGTAGAGGCCATCCTCCTAGGTCTTCTTAGTCAGCACTTCACACTTCTCATTGTGCCGAGATGGTTGTGGTTCTCACATGTAGTATTTCGATCAGCCGTCCTATAGTGCATCACATCTCCTATTAGTGCACCTTTGCTTTAGAGTTTCAAGGGTCATCAACCCCAGCAGCCAAGGGCTTGTTTTACTTGTGGCGACATGAGGCACATTGCTAGATATTTCCCTCGAGCACCGAGCAGTTCTTATCACTAGGGTTCCCGTGCTATGGTTCAAGCACCGAGTGTTCCACCGCCCGCTTAGCCAGCTAGAGGTGGAGGTATAGGTGCTAGAGGTGGAGGCAGAGGTATTAGAGGTGGAGCTCAAGCCGCTAGAGGTGGAGGCCAACTAGCAGCAGGCCGTCCCAAAGATGTAGTTCAGAGTGGTGAGACCCAGCCCCGATGTTATGCTCTTCCAGCCAGGCCTGAGGCTGAGCCTTCCGATGTAGTTATCACAGGTACTATTCTGGTTTGTGGTACGGATGCTTCAGTGCTATTTGATCTAGGGTCTACATACTCCTATGTGTCATCTTATTTTGCACCGTATTTGATCATGCTTAGTGATTCTTTGAGTGCTTCTATATATGTGTCCACACCGGTAGGTGATTCTATTGTGGTAGATCGTGTTTATCGTTCTTGTATAGTAGTGATTGGGGGTGTTGATACCCGAGTAGACTTGTTACTTCTGGACATGGTTGATTTTGATGTCATATTGGGGATGGATTGGTTATCACCCTACCATGCTATCTTGGACTGCCATGCCAAGACTGTGACCTTAGCCTTGCCGGGTTTACCTTATTTAGAGTGGAGAGGGACTCTTGGTCATTCTACCCTTGGTGTTATCTCATATATGAAGGCTTGACGCAAAGTTTAGAAGGGGTGTTTGGCCTATTTGGCATTTGTTTGTGACTCTAGTGCCGAGGATCCTTCTATTGATTCTGTGCCTATTGGTTTTGAGTTTCCTGAGGTATTTCCTTCAGATCTGTCGGGTATGCCATCCAATAGGGATATTGACTTCTGCATTGATTTGGCTCCGAGCACTCAACCCATTTCTATTCCGCCGTATCGTATGGCCTCGCATGAGTTGAAAGAATTGAAGGAGAAGTTGCAAGATTTGCTTGAAAAAGGTTTCATTAGACCTAGTATTTTTCCTTGGGGTGCGACGGTGTTGTTTGTTAAGAAGAAGGACGGATCGATGAGAATGTGTATAGATTACCGGCAGTCCTAAGTACCCATTGCCGAGGATTGATGATTTGTTTGACTAGCTTCAGGGTGCCAAGGTATTCTTGAAGATTGACTTGAGATCTGGCTACCATCAGTTGAGGATTAGGGCATCCGATGTCCTTATGACAGCTTTCCGCACTCGGTACGGGCATTATGAGTTCTTGGTGATGTCATTCGGGTTGACAAATGCCCCAGCAACTTTTATGGATTTGATGAACCGAGTGTTCAGGCCTTACTTGGATTCGTTCATGATAGTCTTCATTGATGATATTTTGATATATTCCCGCAGCCGGGAGGAGCACGAGCAGCATCTTAGAGTGGTTCTTCAGACTTTGAGGGATAGTCAGTTGTATGCCAAGTTTTTTAAGTGTGAATTCTGGTTGAATTCAGTTGCATTCCTGGGTCATGTTGTATCAGTAGAGAGTATTCAGGTTGATCCGAAGAAGATAGAGGTCGTCAAGAACTGCCTAAACCCGCATCAGCTACAGAGATCCGGAGTTTCTTGGGTTTGGCAGGTTATTATCGTCGTTTTGTGGAGGGGTTTTCATCTATTGTAGCCCTGATGATCAGGTTGACCCATAAGGGTGCCCAGTACAGGTGGTTGGACGAGTGTGAGGCGAGCTTTCAGAAGCTCAAGACAGCTTTGACTACGGCACCGGTGTTGGTTTTGCCCACAGGTTCAGTGCCTTACACAGTTTATTGTGATGCATCTCATATTGGACTTGGTGCGGTGTTGATGCAGGATGGCAAAGTCATTGCCTATGCTTCATGGCAGTTGAAGATTCATGAGAAAAACTATCCGGTCCATGATTTGGAGTTAGCAGCCATTGTCCACGCATTAAAGATTTGGAGGATTTATATGTATGGCGTGGCATGTGAGGTGTTCACGAATCACAAGAGTTTACAATACTTGTTCAAGCAGAAGGAGCTAAATTTGAGGCAGAGAAGGTGGTTGGTGCTATTGAAAGACTATGATATCACAATCTTATATCATCCGCGAAAGGCCAATGTGGTGGTCGATGCTTTGAGTAGGAAGTCATCCAGTATGGGCAGTCTCGCTTATATTCCGGTCGGTGAGAGACCGCTTGCTTTGGATGTTCAGACTTTGGCCAATTAGTTCATGAGGTTGGATGTTTCTAAGCCCAGCCGTGTGTTAGCTTTCATAGTCGTTTGTTCCTCTTTATTGGAGCATATCCGAGATCGACAGTATGATGATCCTCATTTGTGTGTCCTTAGAGACACGGTGCAGCACGGAGGTATCAAGCAGGTTACCTTAGGAGATGATGGAGTTTTAAGATTTTAGGGTCGCGTTTGTGTGCCTAATGTGTATGGTCTCCGAGAGTTGATTTTAGAGGAGGCCCATAGTTCCCAGTACTATATTCAACCGGGAGTCGCTAAGATGTATCAGGATTTGCGGCAACATTATTGGTGGAGGAGAATGAAGATGGACATTGTTGCTTATGTGGCTCAATGTTTGAACATTCAGCAGGTTAGGTATGAGCATAAGAGGCCTGCTGGTTTGTTCCAGAAGATTGTTCCTGAGTGGAAGTGGGAGTGGATCACTATGGACTTTGTTGTTGGACTCCTATGGACTCAGATGAAGTTCAATGAAGTGCGGGTTATTGTTGATAGGCTGACCAATTCAGCGCATTTTATTCATGTGGCAGTCTCCTATTCTTCCGAGATGTTGGCTGAGATCTATATCCGGGAGATTATTTGTCTTCATGGTATGCCTATGTCTATCATTTAGGATCGAGGTTCGCAATTTACCTTTCATTTCTTGAGAGTAGTTCAGCGAGAGTTGGGCACACGGGTTGAGTTGAGCACAATGTTTCATCCTCAGACGAACTGGCAGTCCGAGCGGACCATTCAGATTTTGGAGGATATGCTCTGAGCTTCTGTCATTGACTTTGGAGGCTTGTGGGGTCATTTTTTTCCTTTAGTAGAGTTTGCCTTCATCAACAGCTACCAGTCAAGTATCTAGATGGCTCCTTGTGAGGCTTTGTATGGCAGGCGATGTCAGTCGCCGGTTGGATGGTTTGAGCCAAGAGAGGCTGGATTGTTGGGTACATATCTAGTACAAGATGCCTTGGACAAGGTCAGGAACATTCAAGATAGGCTTCGTACAGCTCAGTCCAGGCAAAAGAGTTATGTCGACCGTAAGGTTTGTGATTTGGCATTTTTTTGCATTTCCGCCAAGCTTATCAGTCGTGCATCCAGTATTTCAAGTGTCCATGCTTCGGAAGTATCACGGCGATCCATCCCACATGTTAGATTTCAGCACTGTTCAGTTATACAAGGACTTGTCTTATGAGGAAAATCCGGTAGCTATTCTAGACCGACAGGTTCGTCAGTTGAGATTATAGATTTTTCCTTCCGTTAGTGTTCAGTGGAGAGGTCAGCCTGCTGAGGCATCGACCTGGGAGTTCGAGTCTGATATGCAGAGCCGTTATCCCCATCTTTTCCCCGACTCAGGTACTTCCTTCTTATGTCCGTTCGAGGACGAACGGTTGTTTTAGAGGTGGAGAATGTGATGACGCAAAAGGTCATCACTTATTTTAGAAATAAATTCTGTGTTCTGAGGCTTTAAAAACCTCATTCGGTATTACCTCGATTTGCATGCGCAGTCCGGACGCGTAGCCGAAAAGCCATTATGTGATAATCTGTGAAAAATGATGAATTTTTGCATTTAAAATAAACTAAAGTTGACTTCCGTCAACATTTTGGGTAAATGGACTCAGACCCTTGATTTATCAGTCCTAGAGGGTTCGTAGGAAAATATGGGACTTAGGAATATTCCCATAATCAAATTCTGAGGCCCCAAGCACGAGAAATAAATTTTTAAAGAAAATTGTTTTCTGGAAAATTTATGAGGTTTTGGAAATGAAATGTGTTTAAAAGTTTATGGTATCGGGCCCGTATTCTGGTTTCGGATCCCGGTACAGGTCTTATATGTGATTTAAGTTGAGTTTATGAAATTTTGGTAAGAAACAGACTTGAAATGACGTGAATCAGACTTTATTTGAGAAAATTGGAAAATTTGAGGTTCTTAAGTGATTTCGTGATTTTGATGCTAAATTCATAGTTGTTGATGTTATATTGGAAATTCGATCGCACGAGTAAGTGCATATGGTGTTTTTGGTTTAGCGTGCATGTTTGGTTTGGAGATTTGAGGGCTCGGGTGAGTTTCGGATAGGTCTCAGAAGGTTTTTGTACTTAGGAAAAGTTGCAGAAATGTTGTTTCTAATGCACAAATATGTTGTGCTTCGCGATTGCAAAGCCTTTCACGCAATCACGGAAGGGAAATTGGGCTAGGGTGAAATTTGTTCTATGCGAACGCGAAGTAAGGGACGCGAATGCGTAGCACTGGGGGGCTGCTCTACGCAAACGCGACCCATTTTTCGCGAATGTGTAGTGTAAAATGGGTGCTGGTCTGGGATGTGGTCGTTCTTCTACGCAAATGCGTACACTGGTCCTCGAATGCGAGGGTCAGGGGGTCAACCCTTCGCGAACGTGTAGGAGGACTCACAATCGCGTAAGTCCACTTATGGTAGCTCTTTGCGATTGCGACAGTGTTCTCGCGAACACGATGAACATGTCACCCATCTCATTTAAACAGTAACAGAAACAGGAATTAACCATTTTCTCACATCTCTTTCCCCAAAATCAGAACCTAGGCGATTTTTGAAAAGTAAAATAAACACCAAATCATAGGTATGTGTTCCTCAATCCATATCATTCATTTTCCATCAACACCCATTAGATATCTAGGCTTAAATATTGTTCTTCCATGGTATAATTTGGGATTTTGGGTAGAGTTAGGGCTTTTTGAATAATTGGAATTTAGACCTCGTTTTGGGGTTGGATTTCGAAACTAATTGAATATTTGGGCTCGTGGGTGAATGCGTGATTGGGTTTTTGTCCGAACCTCGAGTTTTGACCAAACGGGCCTAGGGTAGATTTTTGACTTTTTGGGGAAAATGATAGGAAACATATAATTAAGCATTGGGTATGAATTCTTTAGCATTTATTGATGTTTATAAATCAATTGGACTAGATACGAGTTGTTTGGAGGCGAATTCTAAAGGGAAAGCGGTGTTTGAGGCTTGACTTGGCCGTGGAAGTTCGAGATAAGAGTTTGGTCCAACCATAGCTTGAGGGGTTAGGAGTCGTGTCTTATTTGCTACATGTTAACTATGGAATACGACGTATAGGCATGGTGATGAGTATCTATACGTTGGTGTCAAGCATGCCCGTGAGTCTTGTATTGTAATTGTTATGATTCCGATGTGCTTTATTCGTGCTTCATATGAGAATTATATTATTGTTCCCTTGCCAGGATTTTGTTGTGATATTGTTGTTCCCTTGCCGGGAGGTTATTTAATATTATTGTTCCCTTGGCGGGATTCTTTTATAATTGGTGTTGATAAATGAAATAGGTGTAGGTTGCACGCCTGCAACGACAATAAATGAAATGGGAGCGGGTTGCTCGCCTGAATGGTAATACATGAAATTAGAGCGGGTTGCACGCCTACAACGGTAATAAATGAAATGGGAGCGGGTTGCACACCTACAACGGTAAAATATGAAATGGGAACGGGTTGCATGCCTGAAATGGTACTACATGTGAACTTGTTCTTCTTATTTCCTTATCTTTTGCTAGTACTTGATTTGTGGCGATCCTTACATTTCTTTACTGTTATTCTATTGTTATCTGCTACTTCCCGTAGCATGTTCCCCGCCCAACTTTAGTTGTAATTATGTGCTTCTATTTTCGCTGTATATGATTTAACTGCATAGGATTATTTGGTAGTATGGTCCTAGCCTCGTTATTACTTCGCCGAGGTTAGGCTAGGCACTTACTAGTACATGGGGTCAGTTGTGCTGATACTGCACTCTGTACTGTGTGCAGATACTAATACCGGAGTGATTGGACCGCAATAAGTGTGTTGTCTTCAGTCCATTCAGACGACCCGAGGTAGTCCTGCAGACGTCCGCAAGCCTTGGCGTCTCCTCGTGTCTTTTCTCTTTCTATTTCTACTTATTCAGAAACAGACTTGTGTATTTCCATTCAGACCTTATTTGTAGTATTCTTAGATAGTCCATGACTTGTGACACCAAATTCTGGGAAGTATTGTACTTTAGATATTGTAGCAGTGTTTGGCTGACTTATTAAGTTTCGACTTCCGCATTTCCGATTATTAAATCTATTCCGTTTTTTAATCACTTAGTATTTTAAATTGTTGAATATGTTTAATAAAAAGGGGAAAGATTTTATAATATTCGCCTTGCCTAGCTTCCACAAGTAGGCGCCATCACGACTCCCGAGGGTGGGAAATCTGGGTCGTGACAAGTTGGTATCAGAGCTCTAGGTTACATAGGTCTCACAGTTCACGGACAAGCTTAGTAGAGTCTTATTACATCTCGCAATTTTCTTACGTTAAAATTTTGTTTTCAGTTAACCAACGTAAACTCGGGGACGAGATCATCTTGACGTTAATGTACTTACGCTATTTATAACAAGCGATGAATAAGTGTTATGAAGGATAAAGGGGTACACAGATTAACCAAAACGAGTTTCGTTGGTAATGGCCAATTTGGATTAAAATACGAGTCGAGCGATAATATCCGATAATAATAAATTAGTACCATGCAAGGTATCATATGACAATGGTAGTGTAATATATAAAGTATATATGAAGTATTTTGAAAATAAATAGAATTTAAGTAATTGTGATAATTTTTAAATTATGCGGGTAATAGATTAATTACTGGGTAACGAAACATTACCCGGTTAACTAATAAGTAGATAAGATTAAAATCCCACCCTAAGAAAAGTAACGTTGCAGAAGGCCACAAGTAAAGGAATGACTCTTAAGTCATTCCATGTCTAGGTGTCTTAATCTTGGACAATTAAAACATCCATGTAATGTTTAACATAAATCTTTGTCATTCCATTTTGGACAAACAAAACAAGAAAAAATGTTAAGATTGAAAACCAAGATATAATCCATTCTTTATAATTCAAGATAACTTCAGAGAAAAGGTCCATTTTCTTGGTTCAAGCATTTCAACGCCAAGTTCAGAAGCCAATTTTGTCTCAAATTTAGCTCAAAGAAAACGTTGAAGCAGAAGCAAATTTCGAAGCTTAATCCGGATTTTGGGTCTAAGTTCAATCCATGAAGGTTTCTAATGGGATAATTATACGGAGTTATTCCTACTCCAGGTATGTTAAGGTCATTCCTTCTTTATTTTGGTATGGTCCAAATTATACTGAAGAAACGAGCAAATACACAGTTTTCTATAATTCACTCTATTCATAGAAATAGTAGGGGTGTCTATATTCTTGATTCCCCATTAGAATTATTATTATCTTCTATTCATGGGTCTCAGAATAACACGCAGTTGGAAAAGTTTATCCGGAAGGAATATCGAGATTATTATGTATTTTTCATGCATTTCACTTATTTATGCATGTGCATTGACCCATGAACATAAGGCGTTAGACACGCATATATATGTAAATATATGTATGTGGCATATGGGAAAGGGTGACGACGTTATATAAGTATTACCACCTGATCAGCTAGTATATGATGATGATGTTGGCCACAGTGGATGAAATATGATTCAAACGGCGTTATATACACATATATATGTATGTATATGTATATGGGATATGGGAAGAGATTATGGCGTTATATGCGCACCACCACTTGATCAGTTGGTATATGTTGATGATGTTTCCCACAGTGGCCGAGACGATATGATGGGATGCCCTCAGTGGCTTGATGATATTATGTGCACCCATACCTAAGCATGGCATGACATTTATACGCATGTGCATGATATTATAAATGTTTCAAAATTTACAGAGTTATTCAGATTTAAAGGTATTTTTGTATTCCATGTTTCATCTATGTCTTTTACGTACTTATTTTCATGCCTTACATACTCAGTACATTTTTTCGTACGGACGCCCTATTTCACGGGGCGTGCGTTTCATGCCCGCAGATGCAGGTAGGCAAGCTGATGGTCCCCCTTCTTAGGATTCTTGATCAGCGAGAGTTGGCGTGCTCTACTTGATCTAGAGCTGCTTTTTGTTTTGGTACGATACGTTTATACATATATATATATATATATATATATATATATATATATATATGTATATATATATATATATATATATGTATGTGTATATATATATATATATTTATGTATGTGTATATATATATATATGTATGTATGTGTATATATGTATAAGTATGTATGTATGTATATGGGTATGACGTGGCTCAGTCCCGTCTTTGTACAATTATGTTTCTATTAGAGGTCAGTACACAGTTTGTCTAGTTGAGTTGTATGTAGCCTTGACGACTTTCAGTTTTGGATGTATAGTTGTCTATAGCAGACTTGCCGGCTCGCCCACTGTATTCTGCTTGTATACGTACATATCCCTTGATGGCAGGTTTCTTTCAAGTATGTTATTTTCGTAATGCAGCAGATGTTATTCAGGTTCATATGTTAGACTCATGCTTAGGGTGTTTGACAGGTAGGACTCAGGCACTCGTCGTGGCCTATCGGTTTGGGTTGTGACAAAAGTGGTATCAGAGTAGTTCTGTCCTAGGGTTGTCTACAGGCCATGTCTAGTAGAGTCTTGTTTATGGGTATGTCGTGCACCACACTTATAGACAGGAGGCTATATGACATATAGGATGTTATCCTCTCTTCTTATCTTAGATCGTGCGATATAAGCCTTCATGTTCCTAACGATGTGTTACGTTTTTAGCGAAGCCTCCGAAGACTACAGCTGCTAGCACGGGTTAGAAGGCTACGAAGGTGTTAGAAAAAGAGATAAGTTATACTATGGATTCAGACCCATCGGAGATCATGGGTTCTATTGAGGAGGATCCATCCGAGGATTCATATGAGTCATCCATTCGAGTTATTTCGACCACTCCGGTAGTAGATAAGGTGAGAAAAGTTCCGACCTCACAACCCGTTGATCAGGATATGAGGGGAGCAGTGCATGGATTGGCACAACCGGGTTTCCCTCAGGCTCAAAACTATGTCAAGGTATTTGAGGACACCAGCTCTTTTGAGGTTCCAGATAGTCCACAGTCTTGGGAGTCCGGCAATCAAGGTTCATCAGTGTATGTTATGGGATACGCAGAAGAAGAAGATAGTAGTCGGGCCAAGAGAAGGAAGGTAACTGATAAGGATATGAAGATTCCTCTTCGAAGTGTGTCCGATCGAGGTTCTTATATAGGACGAGGCAAAGACCCTCTACATAGACTTCCTCCAAGTGTCAATTTTTGGTTGGTAAGTTCCACCTCTTCTTGGAATATTACCAAGTAAGGGTTTTAAATGTGTTTGGTTGTTTTTGAGGACGTAGGGAGCCCCGTATCGACTAGTATATTATGGTTATGCCTACTTAGTGGTTTGGAGGACATTATCCTGTATATAGTTTTGGGTATGATATGTCTATGGCCTGGTCGACCCCTATGTATATAAGCCTTTTTATAAATTAGTTATGCAAGTTATGTTTTAATATGGCTACCTATATATATGAATGTGGCCCAAAATGGCCCGTGATAGATTTGATAATAAACAAGGATACGATACGTGGTGTTCGGTTGGTTAGAACTTGATATTATAATAGGTATAGATTGGTTGGCTTTTGTTATGCTAATATCAATTGTAGATCAAAGATGGTTTAATTTCAGTCCGCAGGAGAGCCTATTTTAGAATGGGAATGTAATACGACATCACCAAGAGGTAAATTTATCTCCTATCTCAAGGCAAGGAAGATGATCAGAAAGGGCTGTATTTATCTCTAGTTTGGGTTCAGGATGTGGAAGTGGAGTCACCAACCATTTAGTCCATCCCTGTGGTGAATGGGTTTTCCGATGTTTTCCCTGATGAGCTTCCAGGTCTTCCTCCAGAGCGAGAAATTGGGTTTTCTATTGACCTACTACCAGATACTCACCCAATATCTATTCCTCCTTATAGAATGGCACCGGCAGAGCTGAAAAAAGTTAAAGGAACAACTAAGGGACTTGTACTTGTTGGCCTAGTATGTCACCATGGGGAGCACCTAGGTTGTTTGTAAGAATGAAAGATGGTTCATTATGAATGTGTATTGATTATAGGCAACTAAATAAGGTGACAATCAAGAACAATTACCCGCTCCCGAGAATTGATGATCTATTTGATCAATTACAAGGTGCCAAGTGTTTTTCAAAGATAGACTTGAGGTATGGGTACCATCAGGTAAGGGTTAAGGATGAAGATATTCTGAAGACTACATTCAGGACTAGATATGGACACTTTGAGTTTCGGGTTATGTCGTTCGGTATGACTAATGCCCCAACAATATTCATGGATTTAATGAACCGCGTGCTCAAGCTTTTTTTTAAAAATTTGTTCA
Organism: Nicotiana sylvestris; assembly: GCF_000393655.2. Taxonomy (NCBI): domain Eukaryota; kingdom Viridiplantae; phylum Streptophyta; class Magnoliopsida; order Solanales; family Solanaceae; genus Nicotiana; species Nicotiana sylvestris. Next base: position 91,949,444 of record NC_091064.1, on the reverse strand, counting down.
TAGTTGTATTTATTGACGATATATTGGTATATTCTCGTTCAGAGGCTGAGCATGCACATCATCTGTGTACTGTGCTCAGAGTTCTACAAGAAGGGATGTTGTATGCAAAATTTTCTAACTATGAACTCTGGTTGAACTTTGTAGCTTTCCTTGGGCATAGTATTTCGGGTAAAGACACCCGAGTGGATACACAAGAGACTGAGGCAGTGAAGACTTTGCCTAGACCCACAACACCGATGAAGGTTCGTAGCTTCTTTTGGCAGGTTATTACAAGAAACATGTAATGAAATTTTCTTCTCTTCAAAGCACCTTTGACAGAAAGTGGTATGTGGTGTCTTGCTTGATTTTTCGGAATAAAATAAGGAAATCTATGGTGCAAGCAGGTTGAAGAAAGTTGCGAATAAGTATAAATAAATATGTATAGGTCGCAAGCTAAAGTATGGTTGAGCGATAAGGTTCTAGGAAGACAGGAGGAAGGATAAGAAAAGATGAGTAGAAAGGTAACAAGAATGGATAAGTCCTTGGGAATAAGTTCGTAAGAGAGCTAATGATTTTTCTAAGTTATAGAAGGCTCAGTATGGCCTAAAACAACTTAAAGGAGTCTAAGACTAGTAACATTTAGAATAGATGAAATGTTGCCCTAATAGTGGGATAAGGGCGCAATTGTGAGGGATAAAAGATGAAGTTTGGGCCTCCGAAGAGGGGAATTTCCTGAATTGTACAAGATTAGGATAAGCATGTAAGTAAACTCAGAAGGGAACTAGGTTTCAATGGACCAACACTTGCGAACAGAGTTTTCCAGGCCTTAAAGGACAGATTAACTTTTTTTTTGTTTATTGTTTTTTGGCAATCTGCTAGGCAAGCGCCTAAGGCTAGTTTTTTTATTAATAAAAGAAAAAAAATACAACAATTAGGAAAAGTACAAATAAGGGGGACAATAGCACCGGTATTGTTACCCATATGCCTTGGCTATATAATTACTCCTCTGCGCCTCACATTGCCTTATGATGACAGCCTTATGTAGAGGTTTCATGGTGTAGCTGCCGGCAAAGTCTCACGAGGGCATACAATCTCATAGCCGTGTGGATATTTTTCCAAAGGCATAGGACCAAGGCAACACAACCCGGGCTAAAACTTACCTTACTAATCCTATATAGAGGACAAGTTAACTTCATTGTGGCTTAACGCTTCTAGAAGTGACCGACGGTTATGGTATCTACTATGACACTTCAAGTGTAGGATTGGGTTGTGTGCTGATGCAGCATGGTAAGGTTGTGGCTTATGCTTCTAGACAACTAAGAAAGCACGAGAAGAACTACCCGACCTATGATTTAGAGTTAGCCGCGATCATTCATGCACTAAAGACGTGGAGGCACTACTTGTATGACATTCACTGTGACAACCCAGCCGTCGTCTTTGGAATTTATGCCTCGTCTCCTCATTAACTGCTTCCCCTAAGTTCATTTCTGCTATTCTGTTTTGCCGGGACGTTCGGTATTGGGATTCGGAGTGTTTTGGGACACTTAGTCCCTAAATAAGAGCTTAAGTGTTGAAAAAAATTGGTCCGTAATTGGAACTGTGTGAAGATGGCCTCGGAATGGAAATCCAATGGTTCCGTTAGCTCCGTTAGGTGATTTCGAGGTTGGGAGCGTGTTCGGAATATATTATGGAAGTCCATAGCTCACTTAGGCTAGCAATGCCAAAAAGTTAGTAATTTGACAAATTCCGGTTGATAGGTTAAATTTTGATCCAAGGGTCGGAACGGAATTCTGGAAGTTGTTGTAGCTTCGTTAGATGATTTAGGATATGCGTGCAAAATTTCAAGTCATTCGGACATGTTTTGATCGGGTTTTTGATCTAATGTGTGTTTTGAAGTTTCTAAAAGAACTTAGGCTTGAAGTTGATGTAATTCGATGATTTTAGTGTTAGTCGAGGTGTTTTGATGATTGGAACAAGTTTGCATAATGTTTTAGGAGGCGTTGGTGCTTTTGGTTGAGGTCCAGGGGGGCCTCGGGTGTGTTTCGGGTGAGTTTTGAGCAAGTACGGACAGTCCAGAACATAGAAAAATGGAGGTAGCAGCAGTGGAGACGCGGACCGCGCTACTTTTCGCGCTGGACGCGCGGCCGCGCCCGGGAAGATCTGCAGGCTGCTGGTTCTACTTCGGAAGCTCATATCTTTTGATCAACACGGAATTTTGAGGTGATTCAAAAATGAAAGTTATAGAGCTTTGAATCTAGTTTTCAAAAACATATTATAATAGGCATTTGGACATTTGTAGAGAAAGTTACGGCCTAAATAGTGAAGTCTGTCACTGTTGTCAAATTGTTGCGCGGCCGCAACCATTTTTGTGCGGTCAGCACTCCCTGGGCGCGGACCGCGGTCATTTTTGTGCGGTCAGCACTGTCGGAATCCGAGGGGTACTCTATAAATACGAGGTTTTGGGTTATTATTTGATATTTTGACCTATAGAGCTCGGATTTTGACCATTTTTTGAAGGTTTTTAAAGAAATTTATTGGGGTAAGTGATTCTAACTCAGATTTGGTTAGAATACATAAATATACCATTGAATTCATCAATTAATTAGTGATTTGAGATAGAATTTGGGAAGAAAATTGTGGAATCTTTCAAAAAATATAAAATGAAGATTTGAAGGACCAAATGGTGTCGGAATTGGATAAATTTGGTGTGGTTAGACTCGTGAGAGTACGAGGTTTCTGGAAATGTAAATTCTATTCGATTCCGAGACATTGGCATGAGAGGCATTTTGGTCATTTTACCTATTTTCGCGCCTTAGCTTTGATTTTAATAGTGGAACTAGTTACTTGCGATGTTATTTACAATATGTAATTGGTTTGAATAGATTTGGGTCACTCGGAGTCGGATACTCGTGGCAAGGGCATTGTTTCTTAGCGATTTTTGTACCGATTCGAGGTAAGTGGCTTGTCTAACTTTGTGTGGGAGACCTTTCCCCTTAGGATGTGCTATATTTGATAATTGAGATGCCCTATACGTGAGGTGACGAGCGCGTACTTGAGCTAATTGTTGAAAATCCGGTTTTTCCTTAAGTATTTCAATTGAGTTCTTTCCTTGTTTTATGCTACTTGTGAATTTAGCATGTTGCTAGTCTAGAAAGGCATGTTTAGTTGACTTAATTGCCTATTTGCTTAAATTGCCTGAATTGCATTACGTGAAGCATGTTAGGCTAGAAATAAATGTTTACTTGGTACGAAATTAGCGTTTAATTTAATATTCTTGTGTTGCTTCTCTGTGTTTTACTTTGGTACTACGGGTTAGATTCCCGGGAGATTCCCTCTGCACATTTACTTTGGGACTACGGGTTAGAGTCCCGGGAGATCCCCGACACATATATTGAGGATACCAAGAGATCCTCGGGATACCAAGAGATCCCTGGTTGATATTGAGGATACCAAGAGATCCTCGGGATACCAAGAGATCCCTAGTACATATTGAGGATACCAAGAGATCCTCGGGATACCAAGAGATCCCTAGTACATGACGAGGATACTAAGAGATCCTCGGGGTACTTAGAGATCCCCGGTTACTTTCCTTATGGTTTGCTTTCATCATTGTTTCTGTTATTGTACTCTTATTATCTTGCATAGATTCTTACTGTAGGTTCTCAATTGCACTGCTTATCTTATCCTGACATCTTTATTTTTTTTATATAACCTCAGTAGGGCCCCGACCTTCCTCGTCACTACCCAACTGAGGTTAGGCTTGGCACTTACTGAGTATCGTTGTGGTGTACTCACGCCTCTTCTCCGCATATTTTCATGTGCAGATCCAGGTACCTCTACTCAGGCGCACTATCGGTGAGGCAGGAGGACTACAGAGACTTCGAGGTAGATCTGCTGCGTCCGCAGACCGATGAGTCTCCCTCTTTATTCTATCTGTAGTACTTAGTTCTCTTTCCTTCCTTTTGTTAGATATTCTGGAGTTTGGAGCCTCACTATACATTTCTGTAGCCTGTGTTTTCCCGTGAGTTTCCGGGTTTTGGGATTGTTTTAGTCTTGAGATATTGATGTCGTAGATGCCGAGCGACATTCAGTATAATTTCCTTTTAGATAATTAAATATGCTATTCTATTTTTCCGCAATTATTATGTTTCCGCAAGTGTTAGGCTTACCTGGTCACGGATACTAGGTGCCGTCATGACATGTTCACGGTTGGTGAACTAGGGTCGTGACAAGTTGGTATCACAGCTCTAGGTTTATAGGAGTCATGGGACACAGGCCGGTTTATTAGAGTCTCGCTGATCGGTACGGAGATGTCTATACTTATCTACGAGAGGCTATGTAACCGTTAGGAAAATTCCATTTCATTTCATTTCTTATCGTGCGTCATTTATTCAGTTTGGAGCTTATATCATATGTCCTTTTTGCATTCACTCGTGTATTGAAATTGCGCACTCGGTATCAATTTTGCGCCGATGGTTCATGATGCTACATAAGGATTATAAGGGAGCCAAGAATTTGCTCAACCGTTGTTACAGCGTGTCATCCATATTGATAATGCAGAAGTATTGAGAGATCATTCAATTGTACACATGGGGATGCAATAGGTTCTGACATTTGGTTGATAAGCACGGTCTTAAGAAGGTTTACTTAATTGCCTAATCGTCGCAGTAATGGTAGAGTCACGAGGTGGACATTGATCTGAAGATAGTTGGTGGTAATAGGAACTATATGGTACGTATGAGATGTTTATCTAGCGAAGGGTACAACTAGCAACCGAGATGCTGGAGGAAGTGAGTTTAACTGTCCTAAGAAGGACATATGCCAAACGAATGGCTTGGGGTGTCTCGAGATGGTGACATACGAGCGATAAAGGTTAGTATTGTGGAGTATCAAGATGTATCTTATGTCCTTGCACCAAGTGAATAGAGTTCACTATCAACGATCAAATTGTGGGTCGTGTGTCATATCAGATTTGGCATGAGGTGTATTTATGTGGTATCCAAAAGTTCTCTGAAACTTGTATATGAGTAGGAGCTAAGATTTGTATGGGATGATGTGGGGACTTTCGATGTTCCTATGTCCATAATGATTCTACATTCAGCATCAGCAGGGAAATGAAAACAATTTTAGAATACTTGTAGTGCTCCAGTTAATCAGGGCACTCTCATGGGACAATTATCTTTTAAATACACCACTAGCATGGGGTTCCTTAAATGGTTATTCTAGTTATCCGGCACAGACTCAGTATGAGCAGCCGAACTGCAAATGGGTTGTTATGAATGTAGTGATACTAGAAACATCATGAGAAATTATCCCAAACTTGGGAGAAACCTATTTCATCAGAACACACAGTCAACACACTCCATTATAGATACTAATCTACATACGCTACAAGATATAGACAGAAAACGAACAGGCAGATGACGCCTAAGAGGTGGATGCCCGACCCATTGATATAATTGCTATAGTGTGGTTGAGGCCACTATACCAGATGGTGTCATTACAAGTACAATTCTGATTGTTACAAAAATGATTTTTTTTCCTTAACTTAATTTGATTTTGAAAATTTAGGCGAGTCCTCTTAATATGCTCCACTCATGAGTGAGCTTCATAATCCTAAAATCTACTTATGTGAATACTCACGTTAGGCTATTATATGGAGATAGCTATCCCAATCATTATATGTTGTGATTTTCTTTGTTGAAAATTATTGAAAAGAAGAAAGAAAGGAAATGAAAAAATTTCAGTTGGCACAATGTGCAAATTACTTGTGATTCAGAGTTGAGGGTGATATCCTCAAATAATTATATAATGTGAAATATTTTAAACCGAGCTACAAGCTGCGGTGGATGTTATATAAGGACAATGTCCTGGTAATGAAAGGTTTATGTGTTTAAAATTTTCCTTTTATGAAATTAAAATTTTTGGTACTATATTTTAAATGGGAGTCATGCCTATTGGGCTTATTTGACTATTCTTGTATATTTTCTATTCATATTCAACCATTTTTTTGTATTGTAAACGTTGAGCTCCAGCCTATGAGATGAGCGTCCATGTGGCGTTAAATGTGACTCGTTAATTTGGGTAAGTAATTATGAGGTCTCAATGCCTCGTTGTGAGTAAAGTGGAGGTGTGAAATAAGATGATTGTTAACATAAGGTTAATTGGCAATGTTGTGATTTATGAACAACTATTATGGCTCAGAGACATGGTTATTAGCATACAGATGATGTGTTTCATGTCCAGATATCAGCATGATAATGCGATGCTTATAATGATGAGATTAGTGTTATTGATATATACATTGTGGTGTTTCATTGGGTTGTGGATGTGTTGTTAGTAGTTGTTTTGGTGTTACTCTGGCAGGTGGATAGACCCAAATACAGGGGAGGCTCTGCCAAAATTTCAAAAAAAAATAAAAATAAAAAAATTTGGAAGTTAGAAAAATTGAGACCTTAAGATGTGCGAAGAAAGAGATAAGCTACATCGTGTATTTGAGGATGAATGACCCTAAGTGGGGGAGAATGTAACAACCCGAAGGAATAATTTCGAAGTAGTTAAGCATTATTAAAAGTTTAAGTGTGTTGAAATAAGACTATTGCAGTGTGATGATGTGGAATTCGTATCCTATGACGAATGGCAAATTTTGAAGTTTGGGTCCTGTCCTAAGGTTATGGACTAAGGATGAG